>NC_079147.1:79464250-79659943 GCF_945859685.1 Eupeodes corollae | reverse complement strand
AAGGCTCTAGCTCTCATAGAAAAGCGGGAACATAGATTGGTCTTGATTCAAAAAGCGATGAACATTCGATAAAGGAGTATAGTAAGTCTTTAACAAGCATTGTTTTACTATTAATTTCTATTCTTGATTCTAAAGGCTTTATTCCATGTTATTGGCATCTAGACTCATAAATAGCCAAAAGTTCCAACCAATTTTTTAAATATATATTTCCTGAATCATCTTTGAATTCTATCAATCCAAATCCAAATATGACTCCAAGGATACAAATACGAAAGGATCTCTAACATCCCTTCCATTACGTTTTATAAAACCTACTATCGAATTCGCCTTAGGAATGAAATAATCAAAATGACTTTTATACGAAAGTTGGGTACCAAGAATAAGTCCGAAGCCTTTAATAATTGAAATCCTAAAGCTGCTGAATCAATTTCATAATTAAATAAGAAAATGTGTTTTTGATAGTCAACTTAAGGCAATTGATGTGACACCATTTGATAAGTAAATGTCAGATTGCATAAATTGACAATATCTTAACTTGATACTTTTAAAAAATATGTTCATATGCATTCACAATACTTAAAGATCAACAATATATCATTAACGAACGAACATTATGAAAAGGAGTGGACCCAGGTGGCTACCTCGGGGGACACCTGATGTATACTGAATTTCAGTATGTATCTTCAATTTTAACATCTTGCAAGACATGGAAATATGATGATAACCAACGAAATCTTGAATAATACAAACATTAAGTTAAAATTAAACTTTGTACTTTTTAAATGCTTAGAAATTGCAAAATCGTTGTTTTTGAATATACAATGGTTATTTTAAATTCCATAAAAATATGACAAAAAAATAGTTGCTTGGTCTTTAAGTTATATTTCTTAAAGCTCATGAAGATCTTTGAGGAATACATTTCCAAAAACGTTCATCCCTTTTCCTTTCAAAGCAGGACTTTTGCGGAGCAAGAGAATCACCGACTTTCTTTTCTTATTGGTCCCAAAAGAACTGCAGTGAGTATTGAGAAGAATGCATAAATTCTCATGCATCAATGTCTCGAACGTAATGCAGTGGTTATAGCAGTGTTTGAATAAAATGATCATTAGAGGGAGATTTTTTTTGAAATATTTCATTTGTTAGCAAAAATTGAGAAGATATTGCCCTTCATATTATAAGAGGATTGTTAAGCTTCACCGCAAGTTAATTATTAATGGCCAATTCGTCCCAAGGAGGACGAATGATGCGAGTATTAGAAAGAGCGGGTTTGAAGAGGGCTTCCGCTGTTAATTATGAATGCCTAAATTTTGCAATGAATGGAAAAAACAGAGTAGACATTCGGTTAATACGGCTTTAAAGTAAAATGATCAGCATTTTTGGAGCCTTGGAAGTCAAATAAGCTTTACTTGGACGTTATTGTTCAAACTAAAGGGTCTGGCAAAAAAGGTAATGACAAATAAATCAACAATTTAACAGAAAAATTGTATTGAATTTTTTAAATTGGAACCAGGCTTCTTTGTGGTTCCTAATAAACTGATTTTAGTTTTCTTGGAGGAATGTCTCAATCATATGACAGCAGCGATCCGCATTAACTTTAGCTTTTTGCCATTTTCTTCGAAAAAATACGGACCTAACACACCAAATTCAGCAACAGCACACCAAACTGTCACGATTACTAAAAACGGCACGTTAGACCTCTATCTATCCCGGAATACCATAGCTTTAAATATAAAAGTCTTAAAATACGGGAGGTTTTTTTTGCCGGACCTTGTAGATTCCTTGGCTGGACATTGTCGTACCAATACAGAGCATGGTGTATCCAAATTATAACTTTAACAACATCATTGCCAACTTAAGGTAGCTAAAAATTCTTAGGGCGGAAAAAAACCTTTATGCAAATTTATTTCTGTGCAGTTCTGGTTAAATTTGTGTACAGTGCAATTTCTGGGAATATCTCACAATTTCAAAAACATGGACATCCCCAAAGAGTTTTTAAAATAATTACAGAGATTTAACTTTTTGTGCAAAATTCTAAATCTTCTTGCCTTTAAATAACCTAAATGCCAGTAATAAATAAGATGTTAAAAGTAAATAAATAATTCTCTTATCTTATGTATAGAAGAAGATTGAAAGCATTCCTTAATAATAAATTATTTAAGGATTTAAATTTTAATTTCAAAAACACATTTCACTTGAAGCTTAACAATTATTCTCTTAAGCCAAAACATTACTACCTATACATAGGCTATCTATGGATGTACCTACCCTACATATATACGTAGCTTTTACATATATTTACCAAACGGTTTAATTCTAATTTGTCTATGTCCAAATTTCCCCCTTAGTATAATAATTTAAAACGCATAATCTGAGTTTTGTTAAATCCTTATTAATTGCCCCCACTTTAACAACATAACTTGGTTTATCAAAAGGACAATTTAGTCTTTGGGACTAAACATTCAAATACCTTTAAAGGTATACCTACATATAAAACGAATATAACATAATTACTGAACTCTCGTACTGCTTTAAGTTAGTTTTTGATGATTTTAAGAAGAAGTGGGGAGTAGAGGGGATGGTTTTGGAAACTCTCTTTGATCTCTTGGAATTAATATCCTTGCAGAAGAGGTTGTGAGTTTATATTACTCAATTGATTTTGATTAAGATATGACTTTAAATTTATTTATGCAGCTTAAAAATCAACGACATTTATTGCTGTGAATATGGTCACCCTATTGCTGATGTAACGAGAGGGTACTTCCTCTTTTGTCGTTAAATTTTCACGGTTTTAATTTTATTTTAACATGCAAAAGGTCGACGATGGCGACTCTTGTGTATTTGGCAAAAGAAAGTATCAAAAACGATTTTCTTTATTTTTGGTAATTTCAAAAAACGTTAACGTCGTTCTTTAGCTTTAATTTAAATGAGTTAAATATGATTAAGAACGAATTTGACTACTTTTTAACACCGAATCACGTCACTACTTTAAAAAGTACCTCTGAGTGGGTTTGACTAAAGAGCAAACGCGGTTCAGTTGACCTCCCCCTAAAAAGGACGACGACATTAATGAAACATTTGTATAAGAAAAAATAAAAAGGGTAACCGTACCGTGTATACCCGGCGTGGTGTTTGCTTTATTTTTTTAATTTTAAATAGGACACTTTAAATGTGGCAATATACATTATTCACCTTTTCATGACCCAGTACCTACCTAGTCGTTCGTTGTTTGGTTAATTAAAGAGAAAAATACCATAAGGACATTTACTAGGTATTCACAAAGAAACGCTATATTAACCTTCCGGGGCTTGACTTCTCTTGCTAGAAACTTTCTTTCCTATACCAACTTGGTACATATATATAGGTAGTAAATATATGAACGAAGGCATATAATTTTCGTTTTCGTAGTCGTCGTTTAAAAAACTTAATGTTCATTGCAAAATATGTGATTTAATATTCATTTGTTTAATAAAGTATTCATTTGCTCTGGGTAAAAGTTTTTTCTTTTTAATTTTTATCATTTAACGAGCGATTCGTAATGAAGGGGCAATTAGTAATAAATAAATATAATTTCTCTTTTTTTTAAACTAAAAATTGGGTCAACCCGGATGTTGCTCTGCCATTCGTTAATACCGAGAAAATATATATTACGAGGCCTTTACACACAGCACATATTACATAATAATTTATTTGCCCAACTGATGGCATAATTAAGGGTCTTTTGCATATTAGTGGGCAATGGCGATATAATGACCAGAACTTAATGTCGATTACGAGTGATATAATTTTTCTCCTTTTTTAAACAACATTTAAATATTTTCGAAAATTATTTGGGAAAAGAGGAGATTAAGGAAATGATTGATGCAAATTACATGTTCTGTTTAAATTTCTGTCGTTTTTTTACGGACGACATGATTTTAAATTATTTCATGATATTTCAAAAGAAATATTCATATGCATGATTGAAAATATTTGTAACTGTTTGAATAAAATAAATTGTCTCTTATTAATGGAAGAGGATTACATTTTTTTTGTTTTCAAGACTTCAAACTGCCGACTTTCCTGATTAATTTCGTAGGTGAAGGTAAATTTTATGGAATTTTAAAAAAGTATTTTACTCTTTTCTTAAGAACATTGTGAAAGTCTATCTTGAATGACATATTGTGCTACCAGCTTTTCAAAACTTGTTAATCTTTGCTAATTACTAAAATACCAATTAATGCCTTTGATTTAAAACTGTTCTTTTGAACGTATAATTGGTGAAAATTGATATAAACTCTAGTCGAATGGAACAAAAATATTTCTTACAACTAATATTCCAAGTGCGGAGCCACAAAACTCACATAGCTTTCAATGGACCTAAAGCGCTATAAGGACTTGTTATCTCAAAGCAGACTTTATATTAGCTCCCTAATAGTTGCCCTTAAGGGACACTGCCTTATAGGCAGACACGCAATACGACTTGGTGTAGCCTCAAATGACTTCTGCAGCAGCTGTGAACTAGCTAATAAGGATATCAAATATCTTCTTCGCTTTATAAAAAGCTCAAAGTGGTTCGACTTGTGGGAAGTAGTTCACTAAAAGCATGTGGTATCACAATGGGCCTTTTTTTTTGTGTGGATTCTGTATTCGCAGCCACTTTAACTTAACCTAATATTTTAAGAATATTTTAATTGCCAAATGAATAGTTTTATTCAATTGAGAATAACAATAAGAAATTGAGGTATCGATTAAGAACTTATGATGTATAACTTATCATGTTTAGGTTTTCTAGCAAAAACTAAACTCTTACAAATTGATTTTTGATTGATCTTGAGAATCAATCGAAATAGACTTCAAGTTTATATAAAATTTTATAGAAAACATTGTTTCTTATATTTGTCAATTATTTTACAATCTTCAATTTGCTTACTTACTTAAGTTGGTTCTGCTGTCCTGTGTGAACTACAGCCTCATCCAACAAACTTCTCCATCTAGCTAGGTGTCTCCAGTTGCGCACTCCAAGTTGGGTGAGGTCACTTTCCACTTTAATCGTCACCTGATCCGCGGTCCTCCTCTAATGCTATGGTCATAGATTCGAAGACTTTCTGGGTCCGACCATTAGTTTCCATGCGCTCTTCGTGACCCAGCCATCTCAGTCCTGGGACATTTATTAATTTGAGACGACCCCAGGTGTTTTATCCGCTTTTGCTATAGTCCATGCTTCTACGCCATATAGCAGGACGGGGATCGCTCCACGTAGGGCTTTACTACTCAGTTGCTTTCTTAGCTGACAGAAACAGCGGTAAGCAAGAGTAATTCATCGTTTGATCTCAGATCTGGTATTGTTTTCTGTGTTCATAGCGGACCTAGGTAGACAAGGTCCATTACTGCAGCAAAGTTACGTTTGTCGAAAGTGACGTTTTGACCGGGACGTCGTTGTTATAAGTCCTTTCTTGATTACAGCATGTACTTTCTTTTGCCCTCATTCATTAACCGTTAAACCCATTTTTCCGCCTCTGCCTCAATACTCACAAAAAACCCATTGACATCACGCTAAGCTCTTCCGATTATGTCAATGTCATCAGCATATGCTAGTAATAAGACAGAATTTAGAATTGCTTCGAGTGTTGACGCCTGCTCTTCTTTCAAGGACGATGTTAAAGAAATCGCATGACAGCCATGTCTAAATCCATATTTCCCAACCAAAGGTTCTTGTAAATTGTTTCTAACCTTATGGAGCAGCGTGAATTTTGCATGGTCATCCGCACAAACGGACAAGTCTAGCAGGAATGCCAAAACTAGACATGGCTCTATACAGTTAGTCCCTGTTGATGATGTCATTTGATGTTATTGTGTTTTTTCCAGGATCTGCCATAATGTGAATAATTAGTCGACTGTGGACCTTCCTTGTCTTTAACCACACTGATAAGGACCTATCAGGTAGTTGGCATTGGGCTTTAGACGTGTTATGACATATTACAGCAGAGAAGATGTTATAAGCGATGTTAAATAGACTGATGCCTCTATAGCAGCTTAGAGGGTCTGATTTTTTTAGTATTACTGGAACATTACTGAGGTTCCATTCATCGCGCATGCTTTCTTCCGACACTATCTTACAGATAAGTTGGTGCATGCTCCTAACTATGTGATATCCCGCTGCTTTGAAAAGCTCGGCATTCTTTAGCTTCATATGGCGATCTTTACTTTGTAAAAAAGTCGAGAAGACGATATTCTTGGCTTTCGTCGTATATATTGAATGGACAGTGGAGTTCGGTTCGTCTTTGCCCTTATACAGTCTGCAGAAGTGGTCCTTCCATATCCCAAGCATTTATTGTGATTCCATTATAATCTTTCCTCTTTAGTCTTCGCAACCTTCGGTTCGGGGTTAGGTTGGGTTATAGTGGCTGTCCAAGATGGAAACGGACACACTTAGGCCAGTTTATGGCCCTTACGAAACGTGAGAGGCTGATTATACCGATATGATTTAGATCGTTTAGATTGTTAAAGAAGAATTCTACTAGGTAATTCTTGCGTTTTCGAGCTAGAGCAGGGCATGTGCGGAGAAGAAGAAGAACCGTTTCTACCTCTTCCTCGTCCATACAGCTTCTGCAAAAGTCATTTGAGAATATGCCTAGTCTCGTGGCGTGCTTCCCTATTAGACAGTGTCCGGTTATGACACCTATGAGCTTATATGCGATCTGCTTAGAGAGAGCAAGCACCTTGAACGTTTTAAATCCAGTGTTGGCCAGATGTTTTTTTGTGACTTGACACGTGGTGACGTTGTTCCACCTGGTGCCTGCCCTCCTCACAGCGTCTTGCACTAGCAGCAGTTTACAAGTAGCGATTGGTATGCCAGTACTTGCCAAACGTGGTAGTATGGGCTGTACTGTACCCTTCCTGGCGAGTTCATCTGCCTTACAGTTACCTGGAATGTCTCTTTGGCCCGGCACCCAGCAAAGGTGAATATTAATCTGTTGCGCTATCTCCATTAGAGATGGTCGACAGTTATGGACTGTTATAGAGTTTGTAGAGACAGAGTCCAGAGATTTGATAGCGGCCGGGGTTTATATGTTTGTGAATTTTGTTTCACTTGCTCATAAGACTTTCGAACATCATTTCAGTTTTCGAACCTTTCAACACCTATGATCGCAAGCTTCTCATGATCCCTCATTTTCCTTCTGCAAAGGCGTTGTTCCTCTCTCCTCTTTTACTCAAAGAGCTCGTAGCAGCACTCGTTCTTCTATGCAGATCCACTTTGCCTGTTGCTTGGCTGCATTTGCCTGTCGGTATTCCACATCAAACCAAAGGTTCCTTGTTGGTGGTTGCTTGAAACCCAGTACGTTAAATGTGTTCTCTGATTGCATCTTGGCAATGTTGCCCCAGCTTTTGATTCATTGTGTTTTTGATTCATTGTGGTCATAAGAGATTACTTGTGGCTCGGTCGGAGAATGATTCGGCGATCTCTTGCGATTGTAGCTGTTCAAGGTTGTATCTTCTAACAGCATCTTTGTTTTTGCTTTCAGTCTAGAAACCCTAAGTGCTATCTTGGCTACAACAAAATAACAGTTTAATACAATTTACTAATCAAATTTGATTTTCGACTCAATCTTCTTGAGAAGTTATGAAATTATTGACTTACTATTACAAATGAGTAATGTTTTTTAGTTCGTCTTTTTTAAGACTTATTTTAGTAGTACCTGTAGCGTGATGGTTAGTGGGTTTTACTTTGATGCAAGAAGTCTTGGGTTCTATCACTGCCTTTGCCACCTAACTTTGTTTACGGGTACTGCCTCTTGCGACGAATTGACCAATCCTACAAGAGTAATACTTATCATGAAAAGAGCTGGCTCAAATTAGCCGTTCGGAGTAGGCATATAAACTGCGGGTCCCTTGCATCTCTGACAGCATTACTCGCACACAGGAATGGTGGAGAGTTGTAAGTCAATATTTTGATGCTTTGAAGATTGAATGCTAGAATTTGTGGTATAGTTTGAATAATCTGTGAATTTAAGACCAAAATGATTTTTGTTTTTTGCAAAGGTTTTTAAATAATGCTATTTTAAAGTTTTAAAATACGTAGACATTTGATCAACAACAAACAATTGCCCAACTAACTATTTTCTTAATAAAACAAGAAATCAATAGGAAGTCGGTATTTATTGTATCAAACCTCTTATTAACCTTCGAAGAACTAATTAAGATCGCAATGCTGGACAGAAATGCCAGTCAATTTCACAACAATTTTGAGAATAAGTTTTTAATAATTCCCATGTCAACCAAAGTTGTACCTATGATGATGATGAATTTCCTTTTTCTTTACCAACAAAAAATTTTAATTGCAACTCTTTCACACACAAACAAAATGAAAAAGAAAAAAAATATATTTTAAATAGGTAAATTGACTATTTTTCCCTTTTTCTTTCTACATAAATAAATTTGCTTTTACTTTGAGTTTATTTTATTGAAAAAGAAAGAAATTAAAAAAAAAAATAACAAAATCCAATTAATAATATAATCAAAATGTAAAAGGCAAAGAAAATTATAAACGAAAATATGCAGAAAATTGAACAGAATCATAAATATTTTCTTTGCTTTTCAATTTCAATCAATTTTATGTTTTTAAAAGTCTTCAACTAAAAGAAAAAAAAACTAAAAAAAAATTCAAATCACTTCTCAAACCTTCCTTTTTCCTTTGTATAGGTTTCCTTTAAATGCTAAATTAATTTTCACTTTTCACAATTTTTATTTTTCTCTTTTACTTTAATTTAGAAATTTGTTCTTCACAATTGCATTTGCATTTCATTTTAAACTTTTTCTGTTTTCTTATTGAATATAATTTCGCACTCTATATTTTCTTATTTTCTCACATCTTTTTCCAATTTCATGTCATTAAATGTGTGCTATTGAATAGAAAATGCTTTTTCCCTCTTAAAAAACTATCCTTCATGTACTAGGGTTTGGAATCACAAGTTCTATGATTTTTATACGTGTGATAAAATATATTACTACTTCTATAAATAAATACGAAAATAATATATACAACTTTACATTTCACACAGTGCAAATGAAGACTTATTTCAGATCTAAGAGGATTTTCAGCTATGGGCTTTAAATTTAATTTAGAGGAAATAAAATAAATAGAACTTATGATCTGATGTGCACTTTGGCTTTTTATCAAGCTTAACTTAAAGCTGAATCTGACCATTGGTTGAATTTCGTTCTACTGTCAAAATTCATGGAAGAATAGTTTAACAGAAAGAAGCTTATTAATTTTTTCCTGTATTCGATTTATTTCGTTACTCACTGTAAGTGTGCATTATAACCATAGTTCTTTTTACATGGTCCCCAAGAACTTCAAAAAGGACATTTTGTCTTTTTGCATCTTACTAGTGACTTTCTACAATATAATAATATGAACTGTCAAACAAAAAGTTCTAATCCCAACGGCTTTTGCAGAATATCAGAAAATATCAATACAGAAACTTAGAAGACTTTTCCACTATGGATCGGTTAATTAAGACAGTCTACTAGTTTGTAGTCTATTCAGCAAATGATATTTAGGTTTTAATAACTGAATCCTTAAAAATATTATTTTAAATGATCTCTTATATTCAAGAGCTGTAAAGAAGAAGATATACCATCGACAATTGAAAACAATATCAGCCAAATGGTAGTCAAGGCTACATTTGCAGCGCGTAAACTTTATTATGAAATAGAAGGTCTTTCAAAAATCACTGTCGGAAAACTTTTCTTACTAAATGTTTACGTTTCTTTTATGGCATTTAACATTATCTTGTAAAAAATCAACTTGTCGAATAAGTCAAATCATACTCGAAGCCCAAAAAGCCGTATCAAAAAGTTATACTTTGCTATTAAAGGTTACTTTTTAAGAATTATTCTTGGACTTATCGATCTCTAAATGGAACAATTCTGTTCATTAGGTAAAACTGGGCGCTTTCACTGAAAATGATTGCTTGAAAAAAATCAGGATAATTTTTATAGATTTCAAGAACCCAATAAGTCAAGGTGCCACTTTGCTGATTTTACAAACGGTGACCGAAAAGTGTTCACCAATCTTGTTGTTTTTTTGAAAGTTTAAATGCTTTTAAAAAATATGTATCGTTTCATTTTTAACAATGCATTAGTTTTAAATCCTAAAATGTCAATAAGATGACAGCTTCAAAATAAACAACTAACTGTTATCTATTAAAAACGAAACCTTTGTTGGATACCATCAACTTAATCGATAGGACCAGCTGATTTATTGGACTAAGGTCTTGATTTTGCTGTTCTAAAGCTATTTGCTCAGGTTGTTTAGAAAGTTTTGCAATTCAGTATCGATTTCAAGTCAAATTTCTGTACTTTTTTCAGACTTTAACATTTTTGAGGGCAATCCAAATATGGTATTTTTGCCAGAAGCCTCTGCAGAAAAAGTTATGAATCAGATCATTTTACTTTTACCGTAATGATACTATGTTTGCACAACGATAGTTTGTCTAAAAGAACTGAACACACCTAACACATTCCGAAACATATTTTGTCTTAATACTTTTTTTTCAAATCCCACCATAAAAATTCTAAAGCTTGTGATCTAACCTAAGTGTATACTATATATCTTAACTAGTATAAATATATGGTATAATTTAAAAACAAACATACAACTTTTTAATATAAAATAAAAATATTAAAATTTTAAGACTATTGTAGTTTATCCTACAATAACACGCTTATTTATTGCTGTTTCCATTACTCAATTTCTTTTTACAGAACTGAAAAATCAAATAGAAACGCAAGTAAATGAGCTAAAAACTCAAATAGAGGGAAAATGTGTCATGCAGTGATATGTCATCATAATAAAAAATATTATTTAAAAAAAAGAAAAAAAAAATACAAAAAAATATTAACAAACAAAAATATTACCAAAAAAAATTCAAATCCACACATATATATATATATTTATTTAACAAAACAAATTTCCCCCAAAAAAATACCATATAAATATATATATACAAAACAAAAAACCATATATACATGTATTATAAAAGAATTAAACTGCAGAATTAAATTTGAAAAATTATAAGGAACAATAGATGAAAAAATAAAATTAACGAAATTCAAAAAACCAAAAAATTAATAAAAAATTAAATCAGAGTTCATGAAGCACTACAATATCAACCAAAATTCAAACAGAAGAGCTAACATACAAAATTATTCAAAAGCCCAAATTTTAAACCCAAAATTTCTACCATAGCTGCCAATCGTCAAAATTTAAAACAAAGAGTCTAACTACATTGTTAAAAAACAAAGTTTAAAAAACTCAACAAATTGGATGTTTTAACATTATTCGAAAACAAAAACAAAACTTAAAAAGGGCAAAAACGGGTTGAATCATTTGGCCGACATTTCATTTAGTAAATTCGTCAACAATATTAAAAACCTACTCTTTCCACATCATCATCCAATCACACACATATTTTCCTCTCTTAACTTTTAACTCCTACGGAATAATAAGAGCATTGGAACAGAATCGATTCAAAAACAAAAATTCAACTTCTATACCCAAAAAAAAAAGTTTTTAAAATTAGCGATGATAAATGTAGCAAACCAAGTGTAACGAAAAATAAAATTAAATAAATACAAAAAAACAAAAATTAAAACATAGACATTTAGCCAAGCAATTCCAAACTTAAACCAAAAACCAAAAAATATATACCAAAGCAACCACCACCAACCACTAAATCTACAGAAAATTGTTGTTCCGTATTTTGTTACTATTGAGAATATATAATTAAATATATTTCTTTCATCCCCCAAAATATATATAAAAATAGAAGAAGAACGTAACTAAAATGTAAGTATAAAAATTATTATTGTAGTAACTTTAATAAAATATATATAAATTTAATTTATTTTTATTTTGCATTATTTTTTAAAATTTTTGTTTAAATTTTAAAAAAAAAATTATGAACATGTAATATAATAAAACATCACATAATTACATTTTGATATTCTTTTTTCTTTTGTTTTTTAAAAGTTATATAAACAAATTTCATACACTCAGCAGTTTTTTGTTTAGAATTTTTAAAATACATAATGTACCATAAAAATACTCTTACCAATATAAATATAGAATAATTAAAATACACATTGTAGGAATATAGTTTAGATGATATAGAAAAAGTAGGTACAATTCAAGAGAATTTAGGCAACATTTTTTAGATTTGTAGGAATTCCTTGTTAAACAAGATTAAAGCGTATTTGTGATAAACAAAAACAAAAACTAAATAAAATAAAATATTGCAAGTAACCAATTTGACCACAAAACTGCACACTTTTTTAATTTATAATCAACTTTAAATGAGAATATCTACGATATTCAAATAGGAATTCACATCAATTTTATAAATACTCGTATATTTACATCATACAAACATTGAAAACAAAATGACTGTGATAGTTTCAATTTGTTTATCAATTCCAGTTAATTTTTCTGGGAACTAAAGTGTTTATTCAAAATCGAATATAAATGCGGTCTAAGGTATTGAATTTTAAACTATCTAACGATTTAGTTAACTTAGAAAAATAAGCTGACATTAAATAGTTGACAGAAGTTTCTAATCGTTTATCAACCAGGATTTGATGAGTATTGTACACAATTGTGTTTGTTTGAAATCGAAAAAGCTTAATAAACGCTCATCACATTTCTTCAAATCATTAAGCAGTAAATACATTTTTATAAGTTGCTCTTCGGATAAATTATATCTTTTCAGTTAAGGTTCACCCAAAAAATTCTATCGGTACGGTTATGGATTAGTATATCCTGAAAACTCTTTTATTCCACTCATTTAAATGAGGGTGAGCGTAAAGGTATTCATTCCGTTGAAAATGGAATTTTTAATTCAAACTACAATATTTCGAACGGTCTTTTACTTTAAATTACGTACGAAATAATTTTTTCAACAACATTCTTCTTTTACTATACAAATCAAAGCAGCATATTTTAATAGACGCTCATGCATTGTAACGATATTGAAAAGGGATATTCAAGGATTGAGTAATTAGGTGTTGCAGTAATTCTTGTGAAGATATCATATCTACTTACCATTGGTACTACAAACTACATTTGAATATTTTTTTTTTAAATAATTTTGTTGCATTGCGTTAGAATCTTGAATTTGAAGAGAAAACAACACCTTATACAAAAATAAGAAATTATGAAGCACAGCACATTTTTGAAATTGTAGTAGTTATGTTCTTTTACTTTGAGTTTTTATGTTGACATCCTAGTCGTAAGCTATGGATCTTTGTTCGTCGTTATCTCCGTTTGTATAACTCCAATGGTGTTAAAACCTTTACCAAAATTTGCTAATATAGTTTTTTAGAATATTTTTTTAAACACTTAAACGATTGAGAGATAGAGGGAACAAATATTGCAAAAGTCAACAGTCTTTTGAATTAAATTGTTGGTGAATAAATTAAACTCAATGAAAAAACAAAACATTTTAACAAGTTGTATAGTCTTCCACCGAAAAGAATACCTTCACTTCAGCATTTTAACCATTTCTGTTTTAAAAAACAAACATAATTAAGATATGATTTAGAACTCCATGAGTGGGAGGTGTGCTCAAAAGCGAATTCCTAAATACTTATATTGTCAATTGCAAGCTTTTTTTTCTACGAACACATCGTAGACCATATCTATTCTTCCAATTAAAAAAACATCGTTTTGAGTAATTCATCTAATGCTTTTGATACCATTTTGTTGATAAGCTCCAGCAATCAATTTTTACATTTGATAAAACTTTTTAGTACACCAAAAGGAAGGTTTTACACAAAATGATAAGCTTAATATTTTTCATTCTGTGGTTGACCTGTTTGTTCGAATAATTTAACAGAACTAGTTAGGTAAGTCATAGACTTGAAGGTTCACTACAGTTCCTACTACCTTGCAGGTTAGCTTAGTTTTGAAATGTTGATAACTTAAAAAGAATAAATTCAATCAAAATAAATTAACAATATAAAAGGTCCATTCACGTACCTTTCTAAAACAGTCTAATTTTACGAAAAATTACGAAACTTAACTAAATCCTGTTCGGTTACTCAAAAATTTCGTAGTTTTTCGTAAAAGGGAGCGCTCACGAGAGAGTAAAATATTTCCCCAACCTACGAATTTTAGCCCAAGAAATTTCTTTGGGCTGATTTGTGAAAATGACAAATTTGATAGAACTTCGCTTTTGCTATCACTTATAAAATTAAAAATTCTTTTCCAAAAGAACAGTAACAAGATTGCAATTTTCAAGTTTCAATTTAATCAAGTTTTTTTTCATAAAACAAACGATGGACCATTATTATGTTGCTTGAAGTTCATGTTTTTTTAATTTATCTATTTACAAAAAAATAAGTAAATTCTAAACACGATATGAAACGATGATGTTAAACAATTTATATTTTTTTGGCAGTCAAATAGTAGAAAAAAATTGTTGTTTACTTTACTTATGTACTTACTTTTTTGTAGGTTTGTCTTTTTGTGAGAGAATTTTACACTAAACTAACAAACGGACCTAATAGTTCTTAAATTTTTGGAAACAATTCGTGTCTGCTGAACATTATCAGTGAGTTGTTTGAACTGTACGTGAAAATCAGTCCGATAGCTGATGAGAAAATTCAAAATAATTGTACTAGACTGCTCGATAACGTTAGCAGTAACAACAAATTCAAATAATTCTGAGGCGTATGACTCGATGACTGTAGCGATAATTCGGCCCTAGCATTTTTTTATACTATGCTAGAAGCAGAACAAGTTTAAACTTACAACAAAAATGGAATTTGAATGATATTTTGGATTACTTCGGTGGAATTTTCTAGTCTGAAAAAACATAGTATATTGGTATCCTCTGATACTAATATCTCAAGCACCACACTTGATTGAGTGATTTTTAAATCAGTTTCAAACTAATGCCATCAACAAATCTAGTGTAGTTAAAATTGTCTGGTTATATATCATGGAGCTATCTTAATTTGTACAGAAGATGAATTAAGAAATATTTTCAAAAAAATGGAAATAAATATCTTTGTTTCTCGTAAGACAAAACAAACAAACAACTTCTTACAGCTTTAACTGTCTAAGACTTAAGACAACTTCCTATCAAAAGATCATTATTAGGATTTAAAATAAAAATAATAATTTCGAAATTGCAAAAGAAGAGTTTTGAAATTATGTCCCACGTGTGTTCCTTTTCTAGCAAATTGCTAGAAAAGCAACTGTAATAAGTTTTTCATTATACCATACAATAATTTCAGAACAGCCGTCGCTCGGCTCATAACGTTTATCATTTCTGTCATATGACAGAACGTTCGACCTTTTCAATTAATTTCAATTATATCTCGTATTACGATCACCATTTGACAGATAGTTATAATTTTAATTATTTGTTAATCCTGAACATAAACTCCGTTTCAGTATAACGAGATCATAGCCAATCTTTAAAATCATTAAGTGATCAAATAATTTTGTAACATTTCTATTTTAGTCGTAAAAAAACTTAAGTAATTTGGATGACATTTGTTGTAGTCAAATTAGATGCAATCAACTACCACTTAAGATGGACAACAAATTTTGTAAAAACAAAGGAATACAAAAATATAAAATGTACCTTTATTGGTTGATTGTTTTCACCTAGTTTTAAGCAGTAATGAATAACTCAATTTAGAAATATAATGAAAGATATAATCCCAAATCCTACAACTGGAATAGAAATACTCTACTGGTCATTTTTACTGCTTTGTTCTAAGCACAACTCTTTAAATAGGTAAAAAGGTATAAGATGGTAATTTTTGAGAAATTACTTTGTTTTCAAAACCTCTTAAGAATAATTGATTGATAAGTGTTTAGTGAATCTTAAAATGCAAAAGCATTTTTGGCGTAAGGAATTTCTTCTTTCCTTTCTTAAAATAAAAACAATTAACATTTAAAAAATGCGTCTTTTCTCAAAATAGACACTACTTAATTTTTCAATTGCTCAATATTGATCATAAATCAAAAACAATTACAACTTTCCACAGGAGATATTGTAATTCGTCTCATAAGGTCTTTTCTCCCTAAAATACTAAAAATATCATAGCTCCCAAAACTATTTATTAATATTTTGTTGTTTAACCATTTGGGCAACATTACCGAACTTTTGAATCGTTCAACTTTTTTGGGTTTTATGACATTCCAAATACCCGTGGCATAATTTTAAGTGTTTCGATCCCTGCCTTTGCTATCTAAAGTCATGAAAAGTGCTTTCTCAAATTATCCGGTCAGGTTCGGCTTAAAACTGTAGGTCGCCTTCATCCCTGACAACAGTACTCGCACACAGGAATGATTGAAAGTTGTAAGTCACTAGGCACTAGTTACGCCACCCAATTAATTTTATATTTTAAATAAAATGAAGCATTCGATCTTATTGCCCAATAAAATAATGGAAAGATATTAAAACTGTCATCGCCCAAAAATGACTCAATGACACACATTTTCTTCTTTCAAAAGTAAATATCGTAGTACCCGTGGCATGATTGTTAGTGCGTTGGACTTTCATGCCAGAGGTCTTGGGTTCGATCCCTGCCTATGCCATCTAAAGTCTTTTCACGGGTACTGCCTCTTGCGAGGAATTGACAAATTCTCCAAGAGTAACTCTTGTCATGAAAAAGTGCTTTCTCAAATTAACCGTTCGGAATCGGCATATAAACTGTAGGTCCCCTCCATTTCTGACAACATTACTCACACACAGGAATGGTTGAGAGTTGTAAGTCACTAGGCCCTGGTTCTTCATGGACTGTTGCGCCACCCAATTTATTTATTAGAAGTAAATAACACAAAACCCAAATTCAATGTCGTATTGCCCAAATCAATTTTAAAATATCATAATGCCCAAATTACTAATTTTGGCATATCGCCCAAAAGATGTCACGGGTTTCAAAATTTGGGCATTCTCACAAAATTTGTGTTTGTTTTGGGCACTTCGACATTTTGAGTTGTATATTGTATCGCCTAAACGAAAACATTAAGCGAAAAAATTGTCGGAAAGTCAAGAAAGCGTTTCAAAAATATTTGGCTTTGTTTCACTTTAAGAAAGCGAAATAAGGCCAATTTTCAAAATAAAAAGGAAACTAATTGGTTTGCTTGCTAATAACAGTGCTGGCGTAAATGAAGAAAAATATTATTTTCACCACAGTGAAAACTGTTGTTTATTAAAAAATGTACGAAGTTTAACACTCTGTTTGGAACTTGTGACGTTTCATTTGTGATATGTTTTACGACGATGTTCTTTATAAGATTTATGTAATTTTATGACTTGGGTTAAAATTCGCTGGGTAATAAGACATACAAAATATTAGGAACTATTATCGTAGTAATGCCCAAAATAAATTTCAAAAAAGTCCAACCCCTATGTCATAAAACCCTAATTCAAATTTCTTTTGCGAAAACCCACAACCACCAATTTTGAGCGCTGTATTAAATTAATTTGAGCTTAACGATATTCGCACGTTTTGGAAATGTTAGCGATTTTTGTTTTAACTTTTTAGGCCTTATGACAATTTAAGAATTTGGGCATTATAGATTTGGTTATCATCAAAATGAAAAGAAGGGTCATCATATTTGCAGTATCTTCACTTCAATATTAAAATTAGGTAATCATTCATTGAAAAGATTTAAATAATCTAAATTTTCCAAAAATAAAATGTAACGCAAATCTTAAACGTTGAAGTATTGTTTTTTCCGTAAATACCCATTAAATCCACTCTTCTCTTATTATTTAAGACTAACCTATATACTATGCTAGGTATTTAAAAATGTCTATCACGTATTTTTAAATGCCTACAATGTTCTAATTGTGCATTAAATAAGCACTTTCCTTCTCTTTATTATAAAGTGTACGAATTTTTATTCAAAAATCCTCTATGTTGTATTTTGTGGCATTTTAAACTATGATTTTGAGACCATGTTTAAAAACGCATCACCGCAAGTTAAGAAACTTAAAACTGGAATAAGAATCTTATATTCTTTTTTAAATGTATAAGAGTGTCAGTCTTCTTGTTATCTAATCAGGTTAAACAATTGAACTAAGTCACAAGATATCAAGTAAATAGTAACAAACAATTCTGCAGGATTCTAATAAAAATATAAACGAATGCATCGAATGAGAATTTACTAGAGTAGCTTTAGTTGCATTTAAATTTTCACAATAAAATATAATAAACAAAATAATATATTAATACAAAAACATTGACATAAGAACAACATTATTTTCTTTTTTTTTGTTTAAAAAGCTATCAATCTCTCCAAACAACAAATTGTAAATAAAACAGAAACAAATATTTGATTTATAAATTTAACAATTGCTTGTTTATAAATATGAAAAATAATGTTCATCTTGTGAATATATTATTCTATATCGTAATTTTGTTTTTTAAACTTTTTCTTTTATGATGCATGCAATGCTTTTTTCAAATTAAACTATACATAATTATTTCTATAAGCACTTATTTTTAAAAAGCCTTAAACTTCTTACAATACACCAAAAATACTTATATACATTTCAATGTCTTCTTTTTTTCCTTTTCTTGTTGTTTAGCTGGAGTATATATTTATAAATTATAACTCAAATATATATAAAACAAAAGTTATGCTAACGATATCTATATAACTAAAAAATATAAGCGCTTTTCTTCCTATCTTCTATATATTCAAATGCATCCTAATATTATATATATATATACATAAGTATTATGTGTGTGTATCTTCTATCTGTTAACTTGACAACAACTTCATAAATAAAACCAAAAATTAAAGTCAACATAAAAATTAAATCTAATAAGAAATTAAAATCCAACCAAAAACAACAACATCACTTAACTTTTAATCATCAAACATAAAACAGTACAGAACATCACCATAATCTTATATTATTATAAATTATTATTACCACCATGACAACCAACTACAACTACAGTAACAGTTTATATTATATTATATTTATGTATATGTATATCTCAAGCAGTAAAAAAAATAAAACATTTAATAAAAATAAATAATTAAAACATTCCTTCGTCGTATATTCGTATACACCTTTTAAAAAAAAAAACAAAGAACAAACTTCTCTTGTATTGTGTTTTAAGAAATAGCAACAATAAAAATAATAATTAACAAAACAAAAAGAAAAACATTTTAATCAACAAAATAAATAAAAACAAAAAAAAACATATATATGTGTGCCAGTTAATTTATTTAAAAGAAATAATTCTTAACTTTTGTTAAATATTTCCTTCTCGGTTTTTGTTCCATAAATCTTTAGTGAAATTTGTTTTTTTTTTCTTTTTTAATTTTCTTTGCTATATAAATTCAATTAAAAAGAAAAGTTAGAACAATTTGTTAAAAATATTAGATTTATAAGGAAATTTGTTAAATTTGTAGATTAAAATAAAACAATAAAACGTAAATCACTTTGTCATGTTTTTAGTATGAATAAGATCAATACGATGAATATAATGAATTTTATATTAAACAACAATTAAATGAGTATAGTTATAGAGTCTTGAATTGATATTTTTCAAGACAACACCGTAAAACCCTAATCAGTATTTCGTTTTTGTTTTTGTTGTATTCATGGCCTACAAGAACTATCAGAACTTAGAAGAGGAGGATGAGTAGGGTATAAGTAAAGTATAGATGTATTACAAAAAAAAAAAACTTTTTTTCAAATGATAAAGACCAGTTTTCACAACCTTAGTTAAGGAATAGTTAATCAAGATTAAAACTAAATGTTATTAACCCCTATAATTAGAACTATCAACATTTAAAAAAAAACTATAGTTTAATAGATTATTTAAATGTTATGACAAAATTCAAAGTGCTTAAATTTCCTAAAAAAATATACTTAAAGGCCTGTTTTTGCAGACCTTAGCTAACCCAAAGTTTGTTGAATGAAGCTGACTAGGAAAAAACTATTAGAAAGTCACAGTTAGGCATAGAAATAATTTGATATACTATCTTCAATAGTTTGACATTTTCTTAAAATATCGTAAGCCCTAACTTTGGACGATAAGGATAAGACCAATTTTGATTTGTAAAATGTATGTATGTCAGTCTTAGGAGAACTTCTTCAAAAGTAATTTGAAAAATGTTGACCAAAAGTTAAGTCTCAGGTTTAGCTTTTCGTATGAAAATACATTAAGTCCTTACTTTGGATAAAATTGTAGGACCGAGTTCGATTTGTAGAATGGATGTTTGTCAGTCTTCGGAGAACTTTGTCAAAAGTGATTTAAAAAATGTTGACCAAAAGTTAAGTATCAGGTTCAACTTCTCATAATAAAATACATTAAGTCTTCACTTTGCAGATAAGTATAAGACCGAGTTCGATTTGTAGAATGGATGTTTTTCAGTCTTAGGAGAACTTTGTCAAAAGTCATTTGAAAAATGTTGACCAAAAGTTAAGTCTCAGGTTTAGCTTTTCATAAAAAAAGTCCTTACTTTGCATAACAATGTTAGACCGCGTTCGATTTGTAGAATGGATGCGTGTCAGTCTTCGGAGAAGTTTGTCAAAAGTGATTTAAAAATGTTGACCAAAAGTTAAGTCTCAGGTTAACTTTTCATAAGAAAATAAATTAAGTCCTTACTTTGCATACAAATGTTAGACCGAGTTCAATTTGTAGAATGGATGTGTGTCAGTCTTCGGAGAACTTTGTCAAAAGTGATTTGACAAAAACTTAAGTCTCAGGTTTAGTTTTTCAGCCTTATAACCTCAGATAAGTTTTGATAATTTCAAACTTGATAGTTTGAAATGATTTTGTCACTGTTTTTGAAGATGTTCTTCAAATGAAAGATTTGTCAGTTTGACATAAAGGTTAATCCAGTCGAAGTCCTGTATATGACTAGGACCTGTATATGACAGGGACCTCAGCATAAAATTTGATAATTCAATTTTAGTGACTTATTCGTAACTAGAAATTGTTAAAAGTACCTACTAGTTTTCCAGTTTGGGTAAACCATGGTCTTTTATGATGTTACTTAAGTCAATATCTAGACAAAAGGCTGGTTTGTCAGTTTAAGTTATAAGTAGATCAAAATCTAACTCATATAATATTGTTAGTTAACTGTGGATTAACTAAACCAAGACTTAAGGTATTTTATCTCTTGTCGAAGTTCGCTTTTCAAGGCCAGATTGAAGTTAAACCCAATGTAAGTAATAACAAGTTTTACTTATGATCTGTGGGTTAACTTTTTTGTTAAGTGCTAGTTTATCAGTGTTGGATTAAAGTTCAACTCAATCTGACTTTAAACTAAGCAAAATTCTAAGTTAAATGTGGACTAACTTAACCAAGGCTTAAGATATGTTATCTTTACAACTAAAATTACTATTAAAGGTTAAGTTTTTCTAGAATTTAGATAGTCAACTCTAGGTTTACTAGGTTTAAGACATTTTACCTTTAGTCACTTATAAGAACAGATTTGTCTAAATCCAAGTTTAAAGTAGAACCTAGATTAGCTAAAAACATTTCTGACTGTGGATTAACTAAATTGAGGCTTTTGATAAACTAAGCATAAATTATCCGGAGATTAAACTAACTTATAATCCAAGGCCTTACAACACAAATAGCTTTGACTTTCAGTCATATAATAAGTATAAAGCACGGTGGTTCAACTAAGGTCTGATGCACACATTTAAGAAAGAGAGCATAAAATATTAAGAAAATGTTTGAACATAAATAAAGCAAATTAGTAAATTTCCCAAAAATTTAATCATTCTATATTCTAAGTAGGCTGTGAACTAAATAAATAGTTAAATTCAGCTATAACCTAAAAACTAATAACTATAGAACTATAAATGGTTCATACAATACATACACATAAAATACTTTGGAAAGGAACTATGCTATAATATTTATGTAGTTTTTAAGGTGCTCTTCTAGGTTTTGATGATGATGATTAAAGTTCACCCCAAAAAGTAGGCAACGATGAATGAATTTATGTGTTAAACAAAAAATTATCAAACATTTATAAATGTTTTTTAAGCATTTCCTTCTTAGCTAGTTCACATTGTATTTTGCTTATGCATTAAAGATTAAAAAATAAAAACCCCAGACCTTATATGTATTAAACAAAAAAAAAAAAAAAAGTACATGTTAAAGCAATTTTATGAAAATAAGAAATTTATTAATTGTATTGTATAAATTTATATTGCTTGTTAAATATTTCTAATAAATTAAATTAAATTTAACAAAAAAAAACAAAAAGAAATTGTTAAATTAAAACTCACGTTATTAGAAAAAAAAAAACAAAATATTTTATTGTCTGATTTGCATTTTTTCTTATTTCTTATTTATTTTATGTTTTATATTAATTTAATTTCACAAAGCTAAAAGAACAAACAAAATTTACAAATTCGTACCAAAAGGGGTATGTAAGTCAGTGGCGTCTTAACTGGAGGTGATCTTAACAATATTGAATGTTCTAAACTTACAACATCTATTGGACTAAAAATTCAAAGGTTTCTTCAGTAAATCAACAACATCCATGCCAGCAAATAAACAAATTATTTGTTTTTATTTTTAAATTATTTAAAACAAAAATGCATAATATATTTTTTAAGTTTTGTAGGATATTATAAATTCATACGTATATATTATTTATAAATGAAAAAACATAAATAGGGACATGAAAACTAAAAACAAATTCTAATTAAAAACACAACAAAACATTGTAAACATTAAATTTAAAACAAAAATGAAAATATATACAATACATTACAGACTACAACTATTGATGAATATTTAAAATGAAAAACAAATAAAAATAAAAATTATATTATATACACAATAAAAGTGATGAAAAACAAAACAAAAAAATGATAAATGTTAAATAAATTAATTATTGTTACTTTGAGAAAAACCAATACAAAAATGACAAAAACCAGAAATAATTTTAAAACTAAATTTAAATAAATTTAAAAAAAAATCAACAACAAAAAAACTTGAAAATAAAACAAATAAACTTAAAAAAAAAAAACAATAAAACAAAAAAAGAAACTCTTTGTTTTTCTCTTTCTTCTTCTTTTTTGGAATGTGTTTATGTTTTTATTTATTTTATGTTTTTTAGCATAAAATATTTAAATTTCAAAAACACACACTTTGTCAACTTTTAAACTGTTTTAAGAGAAAAATATAGTTTTTTTTTAAACAAAATCTCTAAAAAACTGTCATCTCTGCTGCTTTTGGTGTTTTAACTTTATAAATATTTTTGATTTTTTTGTGTAAAAAAAATGATTCTTTGGAATTTATTTGTCTTTTTCTCTATATATCTCTCTCTTTCTATCTATCTCATCTCTCTCTGGATTTTAATAATATTTTGATTGACTTTGAAACACGACAATAAATACACTGCATTTAACTTTTAACATTTTATTCAAAATAAAAAAAATAATCTATAATAAGACAAATTCTATAATACACTTTTCTGATATGACGTATTTTTAATATAAATATCGTGTTGAATATTTTGTGCATAATTTAAAAAATGCATTGTCGTTATTTTTGCTCGATTGTATTTTTGCTTTTTAGATGTGGATATTAATTGATTATAATATTGGGTGTTCGCTTTTGGTAAGTTAAAGTCAAGAAAAGTAAGTATGCAAAGCAGTTCAAAGTTTTTGAAAAAACTTGTCAACATAAAAACTTTTTTAAATAGTACTTTTATCGCTTATACACATTCAGAATTTTTAAATTGTTGTTACTTGTCAGGACTTTTTTTAATGGTTTAATCTATAAACTTTAGATTTTGGGGGAATTTTTAATCTACTTCAATGATTCACCATGTGGTTTTTTCGAGGTAATTTCAAGTGAGTCTTTCAAATCACTTTGAAAGTAAAGTTTTGAGATTCGTTCTTTAGCCGTACTAGAAGAATATGGAATTCATTAATACGTTCAAAGCGAATATACACTGTCACCTTGTTTTTATCTTATAGATAACACCCTGTGGAATATTAAAGGCATACAATAAAATTTGAGTATGCTCTTAGTGTACAAATAATAAATAGCTGGTCTTATTGTGTAGATTGTTGTCTTAAACCACATATTGGCTAAATCATGATCTTCAATCGCCTGTCAGAATTAAGGCGAAGGTACGTTCAAATGCCGAGAACTTATCCGCCTTTCAGGAATTCGTATGCGAGATTATACGCAGAAGCCATGCGAATGTTTTTAAATTTGTTTACGATTTTCAATAAATTATGACATTTCATAGAACAGCTGAGATTAACAGCTACCAACTCAAAACCTTGAAATTAATGAATGTATTTAATAGTTTATTCAAAGCTTCCACTTTAAGGTTAAGACCAATAGGTTTTGCCGGTCAAAGTACAAAATTCCGATAATTAATTAGTCCACCATTATAAATAACTCCCAAAAAAGTCAGAGCTACTGGATTTGACGCAAAATATATAGGACTATCCATTTTGCGGTTTCAAGAGTAAACGTAAACAAAACATCAACAAAATATTTTTTTTTTAAGATATTTATTTTTTATTATTGAACGTTGAAACTATGTTTGAAATATCAAATCATTTTAATGCCCACAACGCGAATTATTACAGGCATCGATTCTTTTGAGGTAATTTTCGACCGCTTTTTAACATATTTTGGGCGGTATCTCACCCAATACTTGACAAATGTTGGTTTTTAAGTGCTTAAGAGTGAAAGGCTAATTTGAATAAAAACGGTCTTTCGCGTAGCTCTACAATAAAAAGTCCAGCGGTTTAAAATCGCATGATCTTGGTTGCCAGTTGATATCGCCACAACGAGCAATTACGCGGCACAGAAATGTCTCTTGCAAATAAATAAAGCCATATTTGCTCGGTTTCTTAAAACCACATATTCTCCATGTCGTATTCTTCAATCGCAGGCAAAAAAAAATCGGGTATCATATTACCATAACGCTCCGAATTGATGGTGAGAGTCGTTCCATCGTCGTTTTTGAGGAACTGAGGTACAATCACACATCCGGACCAAAGAGCACACCAAACAGTGACAGTGACTTTTTGTGGATGTTATGACCTCACTTCAATTACTTGAGCATTCTCAAAACACAAAATATGACAATTTTGTTTATTAACATACCCAGTGAGTGAGAAATTCGACGTATCTATAACTAACGTTGTGAATGGTCAGCTGGCTTCAGTTGTTATGTGAGCTGGACTTTATATAGCTGTAGGGGTAGAAACAAATACAAAATACGCAATAATGTGCCCTAAGGCAGTCCTTATTCCGATGAGAAATCAACAAGTACGGGTATTCAACAACACTTTCACTTACAGCATTGATATTTTCAGTGGTTCGAGCGAACCATTCCAGTCTCTTCGATTTTTTTTTAATTTTTTGCCAATTGCTTGCGTAGTTGGACGATTATGTAAACCATAATCTTCTCTTAAAGCACGACATGGGGCTGTGGCTGAATCACCAATTTTGTAGTAGGTGTTAATAATGTATGTGTTGTGCGATAGTATAGCGATCCAGACTAAGTTTCAGACTTTCAACAAAAAAAGTATTAGATCCACATATCGTCCAAGTGATGGTCGTCTGTCAAAATGTAGGCGTATGGCACTTTCAAATGTTGCGAAAATAGCCTCTCCTTGGAGTTCGACTGAGAGATTATGTCCAAGCCTTACGACATCAATTACATCCTTTACATTTTTCAAATTTTTCCATAACTTTACTGACCGCTTGAGTAATTGGTCAATTATAAGACATCTCATTTTGTTTCTTTTCCACCATCAGCAAGCGTTGCTAGTTTTTTGCTAACCAATTTAATATCTATAATGGCGAATATTCAATACTCATTCAAAATGACACTTCATAAGATAGCAGAGATTAACAGGTGTCAAATGCCAACTTAAATCCTTAAAATGAATGAATATATTTAATTGTATTTAAAACCTTCCACTTTTAAGACCACCAGGTTTTTCCGGTTGATGTTGAAAAATCCGATAATAAATTAGTAGAATATTATTAAAAGCTGGCCAAAAATTCAGAGCTACCCAATTTGACGAAAGTACAACAATCAAAAACATCGTTCGAAAAAAAAGAACTTGGGACTTCTGCCTTTATTTAGAAGTGAGAACTCGAGGCACATTGAAGCTTTTTGGCACACTCAAGCGTACAACTTTATATTAACCATTAATAGGTTAAGTCTCAGTCAGGCAAACTTTAATGGTATAATTAAGTTTTTGTATTGTCCCACAAATATGATTAATACTTTCCAACAATGTTAAGCTATCCCGTCAGGCTTCTGAAAAATGTCTCTTTGAAATTGACAACAAACAAAAACGATGTTTCGTAGTCCAAAGTAAAGCAGAAAAAAAAATGTTTAACATTGAATTGTATAATGAATTCTTATTTTCAGGACCCATAAAATATTATGAGTTTTGAGAAAATTTTTTAGTCTCAATTTGACAAAATGTGTGAGGATTTTTCGAATTTTATAAGGTTCTATCCCAAAATAATTACGTGGTAAATTGACCCTTCAAAAAACTATATTATGATTGCGAGTTACTCAACACTGTCCATCAGTGTTAATCATAGACAGGCTTCTCAAGATGCCAATAACAATGGTCGACAAATTTACGTTTATTTTCAGTTGCAATAACCAAAGAATACTTTTTTAGGGATTTAAGATGCCCTTAATTCGAATGTGACCTTTACATTTTTCTATCACATCATGTTTTTAAAATACGCCCTTTTAAAAATGCTAAAAAAACCCAAAAGGTGGTTTTTAATTCTAAATTATAACTGAAAATGTAATCTAACAATACATTCTATGATGATTTTTAAAAAGTACAAATCTTACTCTTTTATATACAATTTTTATCATTTTAGTATCTTACTTAGTTTTTGAAAATTCCCATTAGTTATAAGTCGTATTTGAATCTAGTATATCAAGTTTCGGAAAAAAACTTTAATCTGAAACTTTAACAGTTTTGGACTTAAGTTTCCAAGCCCTAATTTTAAATATTTGTTCAAGTATTAAAAATTCCCGCTACCAACATTACCTTCATATTTTTTAATATATTTAAAAAACTTGATATAGAAGAATTGTTTATGCAACAGCTTCGTTATAAGAACAAAACTTACTTTAAAACCGTTTTGCCTTTTTCTATTGAAAACCGCTTTAGCATAAATGGTTTAACGTTTTTTTTTTTTAAGATTTTTGTTAGATTAGAAAAATTTATCAGCTTATGAAAATTTTTCGAAAAAATCATGAAATACTATAAATATTGCAATTGAATGTTGAAGGAAAGAATTATAGACTTAGAAAAGCATCACGGATTTAATTGAACAAAGGTACTTTATAAATTTGGATAGCTTAAAAAAAACCGTATTTATTGTTCTTTTCCCGATTTTTAAAAAGTGATATCTCAAAAACCTGATGTGATACATTAATTTTGAAGTAAGATTTGAATTTGGGCCGTCAAAACCCATTAGAAAAGTGTAATTTAAATGCGTATAAGAAAACCTTGTTGACCAGTGTGCACTACCAACAGAAATTTAATTAAAAAAACGTATTTACAGAAAAACTCTTCCCTTTTCAAAATAAATGTTTCAATTATATATTGGTATTTTTTAAATGATTCCAAAACTTCACCAGGGTCAGAAGTTAGGTCATTTGTCCTTAATTAAAACTTCATATTTAGATTGTACTTTAAAGTGACAATACGCGATTCAACATAAATGTTAAAAAAGTCAAAAGGTAAGTAACACTTTTTATTTGTATTCATTTTTATTTAATTAATAATTACTTACGAAAAAAACACACTTCAAACTACAAACAATACCAATACATTCGTTTTTAATTTTTTTGTATTATTCCATAAAATATTTTATAAAATTTATTTGTTTTCCTTTTATTTCCATACCTACTACAAAAACTTATTAAAATAATTCAAAATTATATTTCAGCCAAAAAATGTTTTCACTTATAACACTACTACAACTATTACTACTACTTAATCCCAAAATTCAATATTGGAATCCGGTTTCACCGCAGTTCTCTGACAGTTCCAATTCAATAATAATTAACAATAATAACAACAACAACAACAATAATAAAAAAATAATCTGCAACATTTCCAAAAATACACAACAAAAACATCATAATATAAATATATATATTATTAAATCATATTAATACTTTCATCTAAATAACTTAACATCATAAACTTATAATAATTTAATTTTAATTATTTAAAAACAAAAATAAAAAAATAAAACGCAATAAATAAGCAATCAAGGATAAAAATGCAGTTCTTTAAGTGAAATTTATTTTTTTAATTTATTAAATTTTCTTTTAAATTTAAATAAATATAGGTCTTATAAACATTCACAAATAAATAATATTTATAATGTTGTTTTATTAAGAAAAGAAAAAATAAAAATAAAATTAAAATGCCTTTGAAAAAAAACTTAAGATAAACTGCAAATATATTAAATAACAAATTAGTTAAAAAAAAGTTATTAATAATAATTTATATGTGTATGTGGTTAGTAAAAGTTATTTAAACCAAAAATAAAAAACAAAACTTCATAATAAAATTAAGTGTTTATTGTGAAATCAGGAAATCATTTCTTTCTTTATTTTTTTAAGAAGGGTTTATTAACGTTGTCTGGATAATATTTCAGTGTAAGAAAATTTTTAAATTGTTCGTACTGTGTTCGTTCTTAAAATTCATCAAAAACAAAAAGAAGTATTATTTATTTCAAGGAAATTAATATCTTAAGGATATATTTTTTATTTAAAATCAAATTTTTATAAAAACCTACTATTATTCCATTCAAAATTATGTAAACAATTTATTTTTGTCTCCACTTCCTATTTAAAACTTAAAATTAAATAATAAATTATTAAAAAAGGTTGTTCCGTTTCTACATGTTCATAAAAAATACAATTTCCGGTTGAATATCATTAAAATATTAATTTCCATTGAATAACTCTTTACAATAAAAAAATAAAATCTTATCGTAAAAATATTAACAAAAATATATTTAAAAAAAAAAGAATTTCAAATTTTCCATAAATACTTAATAGTAAAGGCAAAACGATTAAATAAAACGGATAATTCATGATACAACGACTCTAGTACATTTATATACCTTTCATATTATAATTAGCAGATAGGATAATTGAAAAATAAAATTTTTATTAAAACCAAAAAAAGATACATTTCTTCTAAATTCAAATTTTTAAGTTTCCATTTTATTTCGTTCACAAACATTTTTTCGTTTATATTAATTAAAATTTAAACAAAAAGAAAAATAATTGAAAAACAAAAAAAAATATGGTAGAAAGAACTTATTTTAGAATACAAAAATATATACATAAATATAAATTTAAAATAAAAAGTATTGAATATATATATATACATTTTTAAACTGGAAATACCTAAATGGTCTATATAAAAAAAGCTTAAATAGTGACCGACTGAAATTATTGTTAAAAAGAAAATTTTAATTTTTGTGAGTTGTTTATTGATGTAATCAATTTATATAACAGTATATAATAATATTATTACCATTTATATTTATTGAACTTGTGAAAGTTAAAAAAGAAAATAACATTAAACAAAAGTTAAATTCCAGACTTCTTATATAAAACAGAATAAAAACAAAAGAAAAATAATAAATATTAAACAAAATAAAAAATATTTCATATTGTTGTTTCTAAATAAAAATACAAAAAAAATAAATATATTTTATTTTATAATTTCAATATTTTTCAAATCATACTATCGCTGTCTAGATCTAGATATTATTATTATATTGTTCAGTTATAAAATAGAGTTTAGAAAAATGTTGAATATATTACAACAACACACTTACGGAAAACTGCTGAGTTATTATTTATGTTACACTTTTCTGGTGTAATGTCCAGCGATAAAGTAAATAATAATAAATAATAAAAAAAAAACAAAATGTAATATTATTATATATATATACTATACACATTTACATAAACATTCATAAAAACAAATTTATATACGTCTAAGATGTATATAGACATATTATATATATATTAATATCTATATATATATATACAAACGATATATATAAAATAAAAAAAAAGAAAACCTTTTGAATAATGAAATTTATTATTTCAAAATTCATAACTTAAGAGATTAGACGCATATTAATAAAAAACAAAATATAAAAATGATTATATTAACGAAAAAAAAATAAAAATGTTAATAACAAAACAAAAATAAAATAAAAAGAAGCATTGATTTAAAAAGTGAATTAATTTATGTAGTTTAATACACAAGTTTAAATGTGTATTACTGTTGACATATATATTATAAAAAGAAACAAAAAGAAAAGACATTGAAAACAAATAACGAATAAAATTGCATATAATGAATTGACAAAGAACTTGAAATGGTTTTTATTTAAAAGGGGTTTTTGAAGATTGAAATTACAGAGGTAAGCTATTTGATGTTATATCAAGGGAAGTAAGAGCAGGACAAAATATTCAGCTCAGTTGTGCATATAAGGACAAAATATTCAGCTCAGTTCTACATATAATTTTCACTATTGCCTTTGAAAATAAATGAAGGCTCCTACCAAAATCGAATTGAATACTTTTAGAGAATGAACAATTTCGTGAATCAAAATGTTGAACCCTAAACTCGTTTTTCAAATTCAAACTCAATTGATTTTGAAAACATAGACCTGTAAATTGGGAATACCCTTATAATGATTAAACACAGTGCGAGTTATAAGGAAATGAGAATAGTATTAGAAAGGCGATACCTATGCACATTAGGTTTGAATGTCTGCACATTGTAAGGGAGTTGAGTCCTTTAAAACATTCCACATTCGTTTAGTGCGACTAAAAAGATTCTCTGTAACTTGTAGCACATGCAAAATCAGGCCCAGGGATAAACTGAAGAACATTCCTAGAATAACTGGTATTATGGTTTAATGGTTTGAACCTGCGATGCACAGTGGTCTCAAACATGAATCAAGCGGGTCATAAATCATACCATTTCTAAATGAGATGTTTTTTTTTTTGTTAAAATCTTACTAAATTAATTAGATTAGTTTGTTCCAAATAAATACTCATTATTATTACTTACTATAAATATCCATAGAAATATATAGGGTATACGCGAGTAGCTACTATACAAGGAGAACAAAAATGAGTTTTTTAGATTTTTTGATACATTGTTTCAAAAATTCAATTTATTCAGTAGATATGAGATTACAATGTAGGTACATACAATGCATGTACGAGTTATTCAAGTGATACATTTTAGAGTCCAATTTCCTGATATTGTCACTTCAGCCACTTTCATCGTCACTTTCGTTTGCAATAAATTAACAAACTCGAGATCTTTTCGTCAAAATCATATATTTTTGGTGGAGTATTAGGCTGAAAGCTACTAATGAGAGGGTCAGACGATATCAACAAATGATTTAATATGTCCGAGTTAGTCGACTTCCGAGACACCTTTCTTGAAAAATGCTCTCGCTATCTCTTCAGCTCTTTATGACGTGCTTCCTGCACATCCTCAGCTAATGCTCCTATGGGATGATTAAAATTTTTAATTACAGTACTACCGTGAATCAACAACTTGTGAACCGTCACAGGCATAGGGTACGACTTATACAAAGCAACGTACTTCCTCGCAGTTTCTTGGGTAAAGTTTTCAAAGGAATCAAGGTTAATTTCATGGTTAGACGAAAGAACACGAAGAATAATATTGAATCAGATCTTTATTAACACCAGTAATGTCTGAGGTAACCTCTGAGTTATTAAAAAAAAACATTCTAGCGGTATAACCGTCATTGGTATTACCTCCACCTTGTTTTGGAGTGTCAATTAGAAGCCCTGTTCTCAATCGAAATTCGTCAATGTTACGTTTTTTCCTGTCTGCAACATTTTTTCATATATGGTTCTAGCTTGCCACTTTCCTATTCCTTATCTATAGGAAATATCGAGCAAGCATTCCATGGACCTAATATACTCCTGAAGGGCTGACAAACCAGACGATAAACTTTCCGTATTGTATTCTCGACACAATACAGTTTCAATTTCGTTCATTTACAGGCTTCTTGCTCCACAGATATAACATTGTTTGGGTGTTCCGGTTACCTGCTAAGGCTTGTAACTACTTAATCTACCATAGTGTGAAGGAATTTTGATTTGATGCCTACAGAACGACCCCAAAGATCAACATCAACGTCTACTAATTTATTGTTTGGTCCTGAATATGTTTTGTTTCAGAAACGAGTTCCTCCGCAGTTTCTTTTACAAACCGGAAACGGTTCGGACGACATAGCCATGTTGAAGAAGTTCGAGGATGAACAGTATGAACTCTTTGTTATCTGTACCCATAGTCTTTAACTGCAGTGGAACAAAATATTGGAGTCCTCAACCACTCCATCGCTACCGACCTGTTTGTAGCGATTGAGACTACCGCAACCGTCACTTCCCCATTTAAATAACATGAAGACAAGAAAACTCATTTTGATTGACTAATTGAGTCATATTACTGTTCAAAGATATTACAAGTCATGAGTCAAATCAACTATGGGTTGTAAATATACCTCCACCATACTATCTGTTAAGGTTATATCCGTTGGTTGTGGATAACAACGTTCCTTAGCCTTCATAATTTTTGTATAGGAAGGAATAAATATCATTTCCTATTTCAAGAGCACCTATACGCATTTGATAATACTGCATTTTTGATAGTTTCAAAGATACTAGTAGGCTTAGTGCTTTTTCGGGAGTATATGAAGTAGGTTTCTGATTAAACGAGTTTCCTCTATACATTTTTTGTACGGCCTTAGCTTGTTCTGTTGATTCAAGTATTTTTCCAATCAATTGAGCAGCATTCCTTTTACCTACCTGCCTTAGTTTTGTCTGCGCAGCAAAACATATGTAGTTCTTCAGGTGACCTGTTTTAAATTACCGAAATAATTTGTTCTTTAAGCTTTTGATCCGCATTCTAAAAATCGCTTACTTGGGCCCTTTGGCCCGAAGCAGTACACGAGAGCTACAAGATGGAGCATCCTTGTTGGCACAAACAATATTCCCTTCAAACCATTCTATGAATTCATCTTTGAGACGAGAATGCGATCAATTGCAATGTTTTCAATATCTGAAAGCTGCCACGAGAAATTTTTAAATATTTGTATCAATCTCAGTTTTTTGGGCTGATGATGGGTTTTAAATTGCGAACTTAAGCAAAACTATATCAATCAAAATTTGTTGAAATGTTTGCCAGTGTTAGTTTTTTACATCTTAATTCATCCAGCAGCGCCTTCCTCGTCACAAATAAACACTCACCTGCAATTCATTATGTGTAATAACTTCCAAACGGGCAAGAACGGGCAGATGAAAAATAAATACATGCTTTCTCAATTAATGGTAGAACAAACATTTTGTTGGATCTTTTTGTACAGAAAAAGTTACAACCTACAAAATAACTGTTTTGTCATTTTTTTTACGAGCTAAGAAATTGCCATGGTATAGGTTAAACATGGTAAATCATAGTAAAACAAATTAACAAACCTTGTTGACTGTAGTCCATCTTGAAATAATACCAAAAACTTGAATAACTTTTCACAAAAATTAAAAATAAATAGCATCCTACCACCACAATTATTGATCAAACAATGACTATATATAATGTTTCCACATAAAACGGTACTTATAGCTTTAAGAGTAGACTCTTCTCTCAGAAAATTTAAATCATTTCTTTGTCTCTAACATATTGACAATCACTTTATGTACCTCCAGCCTTTGATATAAAATGTTTTTTTTTTTAGACTTTTGACCCGCTAGATTTGCTTTTGAGACCACTGTGCGGTGGAGCTCAAGAGATACAAATGTTCAGCTAGACAACGGTCACCTATTATTTCTAAAGCTCTCTCTTGAATTCTGTTCAAGACACTTAAGTGGGTTATTGGAGGACATGCCCAGATATGGGAATTGTAATATAATATAGATTGTGGAATTGAGGAAGAGTGAGCAATACATTTTTAGAAGCGTTGTTTTTATTCCCCTTAGGACAATGCTGGTAGCCGATATCCGAAGGACAATGACGATAATCTAAAAAGAATATAAATAGCTGAGAGTTCTGTCATCAGCGAAAACAGTTTAATGCATTAGAAGTGGCAGACAAGATATCGTCAATGAATATAAAAATATTGTCGGAGAATTAACAGAAACCTGGAGTACACCAGCGTTTCGTTTGTGGATATCATATTCGAACCCGTCCAATACTACTTGCATTGAACTTTGAAAGGTAATTTGTAATGCAGAAATTCATTGAAATTAGATGCAATCATTTTCGATAAAAGATCTTGATGCCAAACTCTATTAAATACCTATGAAATATCAAGTGCAACAATCTTACTTTCTCTAAAACTATGTAAAGATTTGCTTAGCTGTTAGATTAGATAAACCATGAGATCACCAGTCGACCTATTGCCAGGAAGCCATACTGCAGGCTATTATAAATCTTTCGGTTTTCGAGATATTTCTTGGGCTGATAATTAATCACCGTTTTTATTATCTTGGAAAGTAGAGAAGTAGAAAATGTAAAAAAAATGGCCTTATCCGTCGAGCTAACATAAGGAAAGTCATTAAAAACTAGCATAGGAAACCATGATGACAGAGAATTACGTACATATATTTTTACAAACTACTAGACATTTTAACTATACCTTTAGGACATTGTAGTATTTTTTGCATAATTTTCCTGCTCATGCAATAATTTTATTTGTCACACATTGAACCTTTTATGCAAAACTGCTGGAAATATTCATTTTTGAGTTTTTTGTTCACTTGATTCACAAATATTTGGAGCTAGAGTAATCGAAAAAAAATATTCAATTTGGGTTATTTGTGTGCCTTATAAAGCAAGCCAAAGTGGTACATTTTTTATGATGGTAACATTTGTATTTTTCTTAACTTTGAATGTAAAAACTAAAAAAAGGGCTCCGAAATACTTTTCGTTTTTGTTTGCCATTTTGATCTAAATCAATAATTTAAAAAAATATGTTGGAATTGTTTAATTTAATGTTTTTGGAAACACTACTTTTTGCACACTTTCGACTTCAAATAGAAAAAAAGATTAAACGAGTGGTGCTAAGATCTCAACTGATTCAGAATCCTTATAATATTTCTTAACATAAATCCAAAAGTCAACTGCGTCATTTTGCATCGAACCGAAATAGGGAGATTTGAATTGATGAATTAATTTTTCCCTGTTTTTCATGGAAATTTTTTTTGGAAGTACGATTCTTTGTTTTGTGTGTGCTGGATTTGAAAAATATGATTTTATTTAAAAAAGATTTAGCTATTTTTGGTTTTACATTTAATACCCAATATTTTCAAGAATTTTAAGGCTAATTTCGTTAATCCTGTAATAAAATTTTAAATAATGCATTTGTTTTCGGGTACGATTAAATTAAGCTCAAGTACTTTTTTGATACGGATTTTGGTAAATCCTATCTTGATAAGATTTTAAGATAAAACAATTTGGGAAAATGTTAGTTTTGAGGTAGACAGACAGATAGTTGTATTGGGGTGTCTTTAAGTATAATTAATATAAGGATTGGTAGTTTCTTGACTGCAGGTATTTACTTTAAGGTATAAAAAGATGAACCATTAGACTAAAATAATCATTTAGAATTTAATAGAACGTTTCAGCAGTTGCTTTAATTTTTGAAAAAAAAAATGGTTATTCCGATTGACGATTTGTTTGAATTTTTTGTCAATGCTAGCACTTGTAATGAGTTTTTATCTGCCGTATAGAAAGTGAATACCAAGACCAACTACCAGATGCGAATGTCTTGGCAATCAAACAGATATTAAAACAATTTTATTACAACCTTGATAGAAAATGGATAGCTGCCAAAAGATCGAGAAATAACTTCAAAACGAATGCAGAATGGTTTTTCTTATCTTTGCATATCAATACAGGACAAAAAAAGAAGCGGGTGATCTCTGAAAACAAAAACTAATCAAAGCTACAAAGGAGATATGTACAGAACATCTCTCTGAAGCTCTGAGTATAAGATACAAAAAGGACCATGAAAAGGGCAAGAATATTATAATTCAGGCAATATCTTCTGCAAATCCACTTCATGTCAAAAGAGTCGAGGAAATCATGAACACTTTCGAACCCACTCCCATAAAATACACCAATGAGAATAAATTAGCTATGTGTATCGATTTGGGATTCTTAAAAGAAATATATAAAATCTTGCTAACTTCGTTAAGACATCACAACAAAGATGTCTTTCCATCCTACAGTATGATAACAGTTGCGAAAATCAGAAATGATGAGTTCATTCCATATTCCCCGGGCTTAGATGATACTTTTCAAGACATTTAGTTTTGATATATTAATTATATCTTTTCCCACTGTCTGAATTGTATAATATCAACAAAATACATTACAAAAGATGATTTTGTTAATCTTTGAATACTGGAAAATAAAACAAATGCCCTAAAAGTAAAAAAAAATACTTTTTATCACTGTGCGCAAGTGCTTGTCAACACGATTTTTATTTTTTAGCTTTTTTTTACAGCATTTTCATCATGCAGTTTTTTGTATATTTTGTTTTTTGTATTTTGATCCATACTGTATCTCGACCCCAACCCGATAAACTTTCAAAATTTGCCCTAATTGCTCTTAACAAAATTGAAATAATGCCAATTGTATTGCACTTTGATAAAGTAAAGTAAGGTCAAATTATTTTGAGAAATGAAATCAACGGTGATTAAAAACAGATTGGGGTTAGGAAATGTACACAAATTAAATAAGGGTAGTTCTTGATAGTTGGCCATATTTTATCTGGCTGTATTCCACTGCACCGCGTCTTAGTAACGTCTGTTTTATTTTCACGTAGGAAGAGAAACGTGCAAAGAAAACTACAATGTAGGAAATCAATAAAACTAAAAACCAAATGAGTTCAACTAAATCTTTTCACGGAGATGAGGACTTTTATGATTCTGATTTTGTTTTTAGAGCTAGCTAAAATAAAATAAATTACGTAGCGGAACAGCCCGTTGAGAACTAGGGCTTAATGACTTACAACTCTCAACCATTCCTACGTGACAACTGTCAGTGATGGAGGGAACCTACAGTTTTAAGCCAAATCCGAACGGTTTTTTTGAAAAAGCACTTTTCGTGACTAAAATTACTCTTAAAGAATTTGTCAATTCCTCCCAAGAGGTAGAAACTATGAAAAAACTTTAGATGGTACAAGCAGGGATTGAAGCACTTACCATAATGCCACAGGAACTACTTTTTTTATATAGCTATATTGCTGAAATCACTGAAATGATGGTAAAAAAAAATTAAGAAAGGTCAGAGCACGAGAACTAAGTTCACTATATAGTGGACATTTTTCAAAGAAGGTACGGATAAGACAGCTAAGATAAGTTTGAAAATTTTGTCTGAATAATTAGGCATTTGTCGTTAAAAATTTCGAAAAATTTGTGTCATCAGTTTTATGAGTTTCGAATAGGGACAAATGCTTTTATTTTTAAATCATTAATGTATATCTGAAGTCCCAAAAACACTTCGAAATATTTGAAAGTGATTTTTTAACCAATTCAATAACTCAGTTAAATGACAATATTTGGGCAGAAAAGTTAAAAATGTTTGCAGAAGCCTTTCAATGAGCTAGCTTTATCGAAAACAAGAGTTTATGTGTATTGAAAATGTTCGAAGAGGGTCGGGAAAACGTTAAAAACGGGAAACTACAATCGACATCACATTTTGAGCAACAAATTAAAAAAATCAAGAAAAGTAACTAACAATTGGTTCAAAAAACGCTAACTAGGAAATAATAATGACTTCGTTGAAAAAATTAACAAATTAACCACCTGATTTCTGACTTTTCACGTAACTTATGAGAACGATTCGTGGTTACCGCTTTAAATCGATAAAAGAAATAAAAACCAAAATAAAGGAGTTAGCAGACAGTATTGCATAGGATCTTAGAGCATGTTTTTAAATTAGAAGAAAACGTTACAGAAAAAAAAACACTATTAAATTTTATCGATAAAAATAACATAATTCGAATTTTAAGAGCAGGAATTACAGTGGTACTGAGGTGTTGAGCTCCTCCTCAATTTAAAGAAATTTAAAAACTCTTTATATTCCCACCCATAGACCATAGGTGAGCTAATCAAAAATGTCTAGAATTAAGCATTACAACTTATTATAACTAGTACCCGCATGATGTTTAGTGCGTTGGACTGTCATGCTAGAGGTCTTGAGTTCGATTCCTGCCTTTGCAATCTAAAGTTTTTTCACGGGTACTGCCTCTTGCGAAGAATTTACAAATTCTCCAAGAGTAATTCTTGTCATTAAAAGTGCTTTCTCAAATTACCCATTTGGAGTCGGTTTAAGATTGTAGGTCCCCTACATTTCTGACAAAATTAATCGCACACAGGAATGGTTGAGAATCGTAAGTCACTAGGCCCTTGTTGTCAACGGACTTTTTTCTCCAGCTAATTTATTTTCACTTATTACAATACATCTAAAAAGGACGAGCGGAATTAACAATTTTAAAATCTAGGATGAATTTGGGATAGCTATTCACAGGTTTGAGCAAACACTATCATTAATAAAGTCTTGCGATAACACTTTACGAAAAAGACACTTAAAATGATTAAGTTAATGCCAAGTACACTTTCAGTTCAAAAACCACATCAGCCAAAGACTCGTTTTACAATCATCCTTAGATTTTCGAAGCTCCAAATTTAACAGTTCTGCACCATTAAAGATGATTTTGACCAGCTTGAGTTGATAAACTGAACTTCAAAAGCCTTCTGATCTAAGCCCTTTTGCGAAATACGGTGTAAGGTCGTTTGTGGAATGCCTCTCGAGTCATTACTAACTCGTTCTTGAATCTTTAGACCAGTATGACTAGGCTGAAAACGATCATCACGATGATCCAAACGTTTTTCAATTTTGAAAACTGGGAGAGTTCACTATTTTTGTAGTGCAATTTCAATGCCATGTTGAAACCTGTATCGTTTCCGATTTGAAAAATGACCGAATAGCGGACTGTTCAAATGACAACACTTTGCAGTTATAGATAAAACATTTATTTAAAAGTTGATTCACAGATTCTCATTTTTAGTATTTCAGTTCATTAGTCAGTAAAATTGACAGCTGCGGAAATAAGTGAAACATTTTTAATTCTACTTTTGTTCTAATGAACATTAAAGTTCATCTTTCATTGATTTAAATTTTGGTAACGCACAAAATCTTTAAAGTCAAAAAAGTTACTAATTTGAACAAAAAGAGTGACTTGTTGGGAAATTTTAGAAGAACGATTGATTATTGTTAATTAAATAACACCCATCATTCGATGGCATTAGTAATATTTATTGCATTAATTATTCGCATTACATTTTACCACTTATTTTCATCCATACCTAATACCTATACCTACATACTTTTCATTTCTATGTAGGGTATAGGTAAGTTTATAGGTATGTACTGCACATTCCATATCCTTCAGGAACCTTCACATTCCACTTCAAATTAAATTCCCTCTCTGGTTAATTTATCGAATAAATTGTGTCTTTCCTGATAGAAATAAGTTCTAGGTACTTATGCATTCTGGTATCGTCCTTGAATCGATTTTCATTCTTAATGATCCCAGTAAAATATACATACGCACATACAATAATGCATTAAATTATCAGGTTGAAAATAGTATAGAAATAGGCAGGTTGGTAGGTATGTTTAATGTTCAATGTTCACTTTCGTTCTGTTCGTTTTACTCGTAACCATAGGTCCTGCCTGAGTAAGAGGATACAGACATAGACACGCAACAATGCGCGTTTCCTTTTAAAAAAGATTTATACGTTTTGATCAAATTTAGGTCAGCAGTACCTACGTTCTGCACACAACAACATAATACCACGCAGAACAGCATCGACGAACAAAGGCGGAACGCGCGATTATTTCTAATTTATTCAGTACGCGTTATTTCAATACAATTACGGTTTCCTATAATAAACAATTGTGGTTTGTCTAATACAAGCTACAGTACATGTACTGCATATACAATATATACAGTCTTTTTAAACCTTATTCCTAAAACATAAGTTTTATAATTGGTATTCAGTTAGCTTCTGTAACGGCCAGCCGATGACAGGAAATTCTATAAATATTGGACTGTCTCACAAATGTGACCAACGCACGGTAACGGACGCAACGTCAATGATCCGACCCATGTCAAAGGACCGCACACATTATCAAATCTGGTTAAATAAATTACTTTGCAAAGTGCTTTTAATTTAAACAAAAAGAAAAAAACAGTAACAAAAAATCGAGAGACAAAAGGGTTCAGAAATAATGTATTAGGGCTAATCGAATCAGAGTATCTACGGGTATTTGCAGAGTTTTGTACTGATTTTCAGTTTGAATTAACTTTGCGACAGAATTAAATATTTAAAACTGGTTAAACAAAACAGGGTTTCGAAATTTTAGCTTTTAATTGAACTGTCGAAAGGTAACAAACACAACAATTAGAACTCAAGTATTTATTATGCTTTTGAAAAGGCGATAATTTAAAAGCTGTGAGACACATTTATATGAGCAAATAATAGCTTCAATCAACCAGATTTTTAGTGTCCTGACTTATTTAAACACAAAGGTATATATTTACGTATATAGACAACCTTTAATTTAATGCTAAGTTGTGACCAAGAAGAACTGAAGTTTATGCTTAAGAGTTAACGTATCCAATTGAGTATAGAAGGAAACCTCATCGTTGTCAGTTAACATTTTCTCCAGGATATTTTGAAGGAGTCATCTGTAAAGAAAATATTCTCACAGTCGGTTGGAACAGGTTGTTCGGATTTCTACAAGCTGTAGAGGAAGGCTTCGTGCTTTGATCCCCGAGAAACACCAGCCTTGATGTATCTCACTGTTGTTTTGTAGTTGTCAATTTTTACGAAGAATTTCCTGGAAGAAAGACAACAAATATTTGTTTCTGATAGTGGAATCTAGTGAGTCGGAGCTTATGGATGAGGACATACATACATACATACGCTGTCGAATGCTTTCCCGACATCCAGAATACATCCAACTGTTATCGGGTAATATTGAGCTTTGCCGTGACGTCGGAATGGAACTTCAATAGGGGATGCAGTGTGGATTATCCTTCACGGAATCAAAATTGCATGTCGGGGATCATGTTGTGCTCGCGGTAATACTTCTTGAGTCTTCTAAGATTTATTTCTTCGAAAATATCGCTGATGATCTGAATCATTTTTGAAATAAACATTTTTTGAACGATGAATTTGCACTCAATCTAAAAGCAATGACAGCTCGTCATATGTGTAGAAGAATACTTCGTTCTTATTGATTCTCATTAATTGGTGTCACTTATACTATGATTCGGGATTTTCATAAACTGAATTTTTTAATAAATTATTTCGTATCTAGCTGATAGTTATGGGAGGACATTTTATTTGCAGAAAAGCCTATCTTCGTGACCAAATAAATTATTTTAATGATGTTGAAATGAATTGACTTCTTAGGAAGGTAATCCATGCAGGATAGTTTTGTGTTGTTGGAATCCTTTCGGTGCAATACAAATTGAAGCTTTCTGAAAATACATACACACATAAATTAATTGTCAATATCGAACGCGTTCAAATGTCAAATGTCTTGACTTGAAACATAATTGTAGTGGATTTTTTCAATATATAATTTCAGTTCAGTAAAATATTGCAAGCACATTTTTTTACAATCGTGGTAAAAATATAAACTTAGAAATCAAGACTTTACTGAATCTTCATGAGTTTTTCCCCATTCGTCCCATTCTATTCACTGCACCCCGCATTTTATCATCAAAAATATCCAAAACTCATTGGACTTTGGTTGCCCACAGCAGCAGTCCATCAAATTGGTTTAGTCAAAGAATGTTGCCATGGTTAACCAAAATCATCGAAAGTATGAAAATTTATAAAGTATATACGAGTATTTATATGAAAAGCCGATTTTATAAACACATCCCAGCAGCTGCTGGCTTCTGGGCTGGGAGTTGCGCTGCGGCGGCCGGCGTTGGGGTGAATTTGATTCGAACTGACTGCCCTCGCTGTGCACAGCGAACCAAAACCATGCTCCGCAGTCTGTACAAGATATAAACGGTCCATCACCCTTGTTGGCCACCAATGATGGGGTGAGTATAATATGTACCTATAAAGCAAGACCCGGAATCACCTCGGTCTATATAGAGCTGTGAGGCTGATGGAAGGGTAGCTATATACCATATATTCAAGCATGAAGGTAATGGGTATGAACAATTTATGCTCCAATTACTATGCTAATCGGATAAAGTTTAAATTCAGGTAAAAGGAATTTGACAGAATCTGGTGTTCTGCTTCGTTCTGTTCAATAATTTTTTTGTTTTGTTCTTCTTTTAATTTAAAAGGGATATGGATTTAATTCATATTATAACCTATATTTATTTGAATTAAAATACTGAAGGGTTTTATTCATATATTTTTCATTTGTGAATTTTCATCATGATTAGGTTTGTGTTATATGAGGGTTGATGCATGTGGATGAAGTGAGACGGCGATGGGATTCTGACAGATTTCGTTTGCTATTTATAATTTTAAATTATTAATCTATATTTATAGCCATGGTGACCCGGGCTTATCAAATTTTAGAGATGACTTTCATATTTGAGTCAAAATAGTTCTTTATTAACCCTTACCCTCAAAAAAAGGATGTATTGCGGTATTAGGAGTCAAGATAAATATTAAAGCTGAAAACTGGTTTGAAAGGCCTATACAGTCCCTTATTAAAAAAGGGCGTTTTTGTGAAATTGTTGTAAGGTCAATTTAAAACAACAAGTAAGTGTAAAATTAAAGTTTGAATTGGTATAAGAACACAAATAGCTGAAGTCGATGGGCCCTGGGTACCATTATATTCTATTATAAGATAACTTTAAATAACAACGTAAGAAAGAAATATTGATGGAATTATTAGTTAAATTTTATAGTCTGGAGTTTGTTAACATTTATTTTTAAACATGATTTTTGACATATTTATTTAAAAAGCTGCTTCATATTCACATCGTCAATTTTTGTATTGGGCAAAGGTGAAGCCATTTAACCCAAAATTAACTTAAAAAAATGAACGAAGTTCTCTATGAACTTATTTCAAAGTAAATCTCCACAATTAGGAAGCATTGCTCTGTTATTGTCTTGTTTTAAACTACACAGTCAAAATTCAGAACGCAAAAAATATTGATATTTATGTTTAATTGTGTGCTCGTATCCCGTGTATACATAGACATTTTTGTCTCTCAAATTTGTGGTGTTTCTCGAATCCTGGGGCTTCACCCAACACACATCTTCATCTAGCTCGTTCCCTAGCCAGTTGCGCAGTTTAAGTTGGGTAAGGTCACTTTCCACCTGTGCACGCCACCTTTACCATGGTCTTTCAGGCCGGATCATGGGCAGGAATAGCAGAAGGGGGATGATGAGAATCTTATAAAGTGACACTTTGGTTGATCGAGGGAAGGCATTTACTATTCAATTACTATCTTAGCCCGACGAAACAGCGGTAAGTAAGAATAATTCTTCGTTTGCTCTCAGCACGGGTGTTGTTTAATGTGTTCCTAGAGAAGCCTTAATATACAAAAGTCATTAACGACCTAAAAGTTACGTCTGTCGATGGTGAAATTTTTACCGAGACGTCGTCGGTGTTGTAGGTCCTTTCTTGATGACAGCATGAACTTTGTTTTGCCTCATCAACCGTTAAAAGCCTTTTTTTCCGCCTCTGCCTCAATACTCACAAAAGCCTCATTGACATCACGCTGAGTTCTTCCGATTATATCATTGTCATCAGCATATGCTAGTAAATAGACAGACTTTTGAAAGATAGTGCCTCTAGTGTTGACGTGTGAGCTCTGCACTATTCTTGCAAGTACGAAAAAATCGCATGACAGCGCATCACCTTGTCTAAAGGCTTTTTAGATATCGATAGTAAGCAGCGCATGTTCTTCATGGTTATCCTGCACAAACAAAAAGTTCTATATAGTTTGTAGATGCTGTCATAAGCGGCCTTGAAATCTATACAAAGTTGATTATGTTTTTGGGGTTTTTCCAGGGCCGGCAGTAATATGAATATTTGATAGACTGTGCAATTTCACGGTCTAAAACCGCACAGATCACGATCGGGCAAAACAATACTGAGGTTCCATTCATCAAGCATTATTTCTTCTGTCCTTATTTTACAGATAACTTAGTTCATGCTAATAACCAAATTATCTCCAGCTGCCCTGAAAAGCTCGGCATTCAAGCCATCTGCTCCGGAGGCTTTGTTGGACTTTAGCTTAGATACTGCAGTCCTAACTTCATCTAAGCCGGAAAGACTGTATTGTTGGCTTTCGTCTTCTACATTGAATGGATCATTCTGTATGATAACAGATTTCGGTTCGTGGTCTACGTTATACACCTCCGGAAGTGGTTCTTCCACATTCTCAGCATTGAATGCGATTCTACTATGATTTTTCCACTTTAGTCCTTGCAGTTAAAGGTTTTTGGTACTTGTGAATATCGTTTCACCTGCTCATAAGACTTTCGAACTTCATTCCTGATTTTGAACTTCTCGTTCCTCTCTCCTCTCTTGTTCATAGAGCTGCACTCGTCCTTCTATGCAGCGCCGCTGTGCCTGCCTGTTCTTGTTCTTTATCAAAACAAGGGTTTCTTGTTGTTGGTTGCTTGAAACCCAGCACGTCAGAGGCAGCTCCTATGATTGCATATTGGCAATTTTGCCACTGGTTCTCGAAACATTGTGTTGGCGGCAGAAAACGTTGAGAGGCGTTACTTGTGACTCGTTCTGAGGAGGATTTAGTGATCTCTTGCGATTGCAGCCGTTTAACGATGTATTTTCCCAGCATCTTATTGTTTTGCCTTGGATTTGGAAACCCGAAATGACAACAAGATAGTGGTCAGAGTCGATGTTAGCTGCTCGAAAATTGCAGAAGTCCATGATGCTGGAAGCGTGTCTAGCATCGATGGCAATATGGTCAATCTGGGTTGACCGTAGATTGATTTGGAGAACTCCAAGTTCCTTTGTGGATGTTGAGGTGAATTTTATTATCGTAGCTAGGACACAGCTCATATGTTTTGTCCAAAAGTTCGAAGAACATAGCCTTTGGTGTTGTCATCCTTCTCTTCCGTGGGGCCATATGTGCATATTAGACTTATATTGCTGAGTTTAGCTTTGATACAGTTGGTCTTGAGGCGCTCACTGATGCATCTTTTGCTCAAGACATGTTGCCTTAGTCTGGATCCAATGAAAAAGACGCATCGAAATAAGCGTTATAATAAATATTACAGTTTCTCTTCCTCTTTCTTCACGTCTCATCCCATCGCACTTGCTGGATGGTTTTGATGCTTTATAGCAGTCTAATATCTTCGCTTATTTTTCCGATGCATTTGGTCTATTAAGGGACCTAACATTCTACGTGCATGTCTAAAATTCTTTGTACTTAATTCGTTTAGATGGGTTGTCAATAGTTAATACGATGCTTGTTGGTGCTTTGAAATTGCGTTTTTTTATGTAGTCAAGAACTGCAGACGTCACCGTTGATTCCATCATAGGAATTCCTCTTCTGCCGTCTGGATAAGGAGAGGTGCCTTAGTGGAAACAACTGTTCCCCCCTCTCTCCTTTGCTGCGCCCAACAACTTCCCACTGCTTGTTAAACTCAATCTCATGCTGGGGTACTAGGTACCCGATGTTCACCACGGGATGGTGGAATTAGGTGTTGATAGTCAGAGTCGAGTTTTGAGAAAACCCTGTGAACGCTTGTGTCCTTTTGAATGCATGTGCCTACCACTTGGACACAACATTCCAACAGTTGGAAAACTGCACTAAACAGATGTTTTATAACATTTCAACAATCATTCTTGGAGTTTCTAGCCCCAAATTCCAAATCATATAAATCTGTCCCCGAAGTGAATATTTGATTCATCATTAAAGATGACTTTCGACTGAGAACCCGAATTATATTGATGCTTTTCTGTTGTTCTAAAAGAATGAATACTTTACACTTGTTTATAATCTTAGCTTTAAACACTGAGTGAATAATCACTTCTTCTTTGTAATTTATTTTTATTATAAAAATAAATATATACTTTACTTTATTTCTGATTATCAAAGAATAAACATAGTTTTTTATTTCTTCCCGAATTTTCTCGGTTTATTGTTTTTAACTCGTTTTTCATCAGGTTATGGGCCCAGGTCCCGCAAGATATTTGTTTTGTTTTTAAATTTAAATTTTAATTCGAAATAAAAACTGATCATGGCTTCAAATGCTGTGTCCGTAGAAAAACTGAAGGGACGAGAAAATTTTGATGTTTGGAAGATTGCGGCCAAATCATATTTGGTAATCAGAGGATTATGGGATTGCTTTGAGAATGAACTGGACGCTGCAGCTACGCCTGTTCAAATAGCAACTGATCTGAAAGCGAAGTCTGAGCTTATTTTGTTGCTTGAAACCCAAAACTATTCGTACATAGCGGATGCTTTATCAGCTAAAAGTGCATGGGATAGCCTCACAAATGCGTTTGAAGATACTGGTCTTAGTAGGAAGGTAGATTTGCTGAAACAACTTGTTGAATTGAAGTTGAACGAGTGTGATTCCATGGAAGACTACGTGAACAAGATGGTTATGACGTCATTAAAGGTGAAAAAGGCTGGACTAAAAATTGATGACGAAGTTGTTGCGTCGTTGATGTTGGCAGGGTTGCCTGCAGATTATAAACCCTTGGTTATGGCTGTTGAAAACTCTACAAAAATACTAACTTGTGATGCTGTCAAGACTCTATTATTGCAAGAAGTTAAATACAATCCGAAATCAACTGACAGCGCCATGTTTTGTGAAACCAAAGTATAAGCAACAAAAACATAAGCCACAACAGAAGTTCAGATGCCACACCTGTGGAGTAATTGGTCATTTCTTAAGACAGTGTCCAAATAAGAAAAGAGTAAGAAATAAATCGAATGAAATTGCCATGTTTTCATCTTTTTTAGCCAAGAATGAAGTCTCAGAACGAGCATGGTTTGTAGATTCTGGAGCATCAGCACATATGACGATGTGCAAGTCATTAATGAAGAATCTTAGGTCACCAACCCACAAAGAAATTATTGTTGCCAATAATGCAAGCGGTAGAAGGTATAGGGGATGTTAATTTGACTCTTGTAGATGGTAAGAAGAAAACGAATGCTACCGTTTACGATGTACAATATGTTCCAAATTTATGCGCAAATTTGATTTCTGTGAGCCAATTAGTCAAAAATGGCAAAACAGTACGTTTTGAAAAAAATTGTTGCAAGATTTTAAATGAACATAAAGAGGTTGTAGCATCGGCATCTCTAGTTAACAATATGTATCGTTTAAATTGCATTATACCCAAACCATCACCGCTGAACAATTCTGTTGCGTTGCTTGCACAGAATGAAACGAATCTATGGCACCGTCGAATGGCGCACATTTGTGAAGACAATTTGATGAAATTGAAGAATGCAGTCACTGGTGTATCAATCGGCGGAAAGATGGATGAAAAATGTGTAATATGCATCAAGGGGAAGCACACAAGAGAACCTTTCAAGTCAACTGGTATCCGTGCGAAAGAAGTTTTGGAGTTGATTCACTCTGATGTCTGTGGACCAATGTCAGTAAAATCATGTTCAGGATGTAGATTTTTCGTAACATTTGTGGACGATTATAGTCGAAAGCTATATCTTTATCCATTGAAGCAGAAGTCCGAAGTTTTCGAGACGTTTCTAACGTTCAAGGCTCTCGTTGAAAATCAAAGTGGAAAGAAAATTAAAGTTTTGCGTACTGACAACGGTGCATATCCCAAGTGAAAAAAGAAAGAAACTAGATGCCAAATCTGCAGAATGTATTTTGCTTGGATTCAGCACTGAATCGAAGGCTTATCGTCTATTCAATATGGTAACACAAAAAGTTGTTGTGAGCCGCGATGTTGTTTTCTTTAAGAATTCTTGGAGTGAAAAGGTAATTGAAGATAAAGAAAGTACAACTAACCCTTTTGTTTCATTTTTGGAAAACTTTAATGAACCAAATGCCGATTCTGAGGGAAACCATGAACAAGAACCGGCAATTGAGCGTGAATCGAATGCTATTTCCTTATCTAAAATTCATTGTGAAGAAAGCGATGTCAGCAATTATGAAACTGATGAAGGCGACATGAGTTCCATTGAAACCGAAAACGAAACCGAAGACACAATACATATCGATGATGATGTTGAAGTTACAACTGGTTTAATTGAAGAAGATGTTGTTCCTGTTCGTAGGTCCGATCGAGTTCCTAAGCCAAATCCAAAATATCAGGCAAGTTTCAATGTTAAGATTGAAGAAAATGACCCGGAAACTATTGAAGATGCTTTGTCACGTCCTGAAGCACCTATGTGGCAAAAGGCAATGGAAACCGAATTTGATTCTCTCCATTTGAATCACACATGGAATTTAGTAGACCTACCCAAAGACAAACATCCCATCAAATGCAAATGGGTATTTAAAACGAAGCGAGATGTGAATGGCGATGTATTAAGGTATAAAGCTCGTTTGGTAGTTAAAGGCTGCTCCCAAAAAAAAGGCATCGACTATCAAGAAACTTTTTCACCTGTGGCTAGATACTCGTCGATTCGTTTCTTAATTGCGATTGCATCCAAATATGACCTCAATATTTGTCAGATGGATGCTGTTACTGCTTTTTTGAATGGAGACATAAAAGAAGACATCTTTATGGTACAGCCAGATAACTTCAGTGATGGATCAAAAAAGGTATGCAAGCTCAATAAATCTCTGTACGGATTAAAACAGTCCAGTCGAGTATGGAATGAAAAGTTGAATGATGTGCTCTTGGAGGCTGGTCTAAAGCGTTCTGATGCCGATCAATGCATCTATTATAAAGTTTCCAAAAGCAGCATGATCTTCGTTGCTGTTTACGTAGATGACGTTCTGATTTTCTCCAACGATGAAAGACAAGAATTATCTGTTAAAGAAATCTTAATGAAGAACTTCGAAATGAAAGACTTGGGTGATGCATCTTCAGTTTTAGGAATCCGCATTACTCGAAATAGGTCAGCTGGAACAATTGGGATTGACCAATCTCAATGTATTTCCGAAATTCTGAAGCGATTTGGAATGTTCGATTGCAATCCAGTATCGACACCTTTAGATTTGAATCAGAAGATATCGCTGAAAATGTCCCCAACTACAGAAGAGGAAAAACAATTGATGTCCAAAGTGCCATACATGGAAGCTGTTGGTTCCCTGCTATTTGCCGCTCAAACAACTAGGCCGGACATAAGTTATGCAGTCAATTTGTTAAGTAGGTACAGCAACAATCCAGGGAAAGCTCACTGGATGGCCATAAAGCGGGTCTTTCGATATTTGAAAGGCACTATAAACAAGAAACTTATCTACTTGAAGGAACCTACCCAGATTCAAGGATTCTGCGATGCCGACTGGGCAAGCGACATCGATCAGCGTAAGTCAACAACAGGTTACGTTTTTACGATGCAAGGTGCCGCAATTACATGGTCATCAAAACGACAAGCAACTGTGGCGCTTTCTACAACTGAGTCGGAGTTCATGGCTATGGTTGCTGCTGTACAAGAATCAATGTGGCTCAAACGTTTAGAGGCTGAAATGTTTCCAGAATGTTCCAAGCAAATGGTTATTTATTGTGATAATAAAAGCGCTATTCAACTTGCGAAAAATAACTCATATTCAGCCAGAACCAAACATGTAGAAACAAAAACAAAATTTGTTCGAGAAAAAATACAAGATGAAATTATAAATTTGAAATACATTCCAACCAAGGAAATGTTAGCCGATATTTTTACTAAAGCTTTGCCATCTACCAAGCACATAGTAGATGCTAAGCGATTAGGATTAATTAGTTAAGTTATCTTTAATTTTGTTATTATTCATTCAGGGAAAGTGTTGTTCTAAAAGAATGAATACTTTACACTTGTTTATAATCTTAGCTTTAAACACTGAGTGAATAATCACTTCTTCTTTGTAATTTATTTTTATTATAAAAATAAATATATACTTTACTTTATTTCTGATTATCAAAGAATAAACATAGTTTCTTATTTCTTCCCGAATTTTCTCGGTTTATTGTTTTTAACTCGTTTTTCATCATTTTCAAGACCAAATCGTCGAAGATATGATTTTGCTGGTAAACGAATGGTTTGAGTTCTGTATTAACTGAACTATAAAAGCTATAATCCTGTTTGCAAAATACGTTAACATCGATTGAGGAATAAATGCCTTACTCTAAAAATTGCTATGGAATTGTCAACACTATACGTTCTACATAAGAAATATTCTCAGTTGTTTTTCAGCGACGCACACGGTTTCTATTCTTTTCCTTGTCTTAATAGGTTTCACATTTTCTGTTAACTTAATTTTCTTTAATATTGCAAACAGTTTCTACCACATAATTAGTAAATTTTAACAATTTAAAGAGTGTGTCGTTTTATTGAAACCTTTAATTGGAAAATGAAACTGTTTTCCAATTTTTCAGCATTTAATTCAACTAACTCCAAATATTTGTCCATCTTTTCTGAATATAGAGAAACATTCAGACATTATTTTTTGTTTTCATTCATTTCCAGAACTATTTTTTTATAAGAAGGTTTCACATACTTCTTAAATGAATACGAGTACATATCCTATCTATATAGTATATATATAGTCTATTCTACTAGTTTTGATGTTTACCAATACAACCATTTTTAGGTGATGATCTAAATTGAATCTACTCTACATCGTTAATGGTTCAATTACGTTAACAGCACTCAATAATTTCATAGAAATGGTAAGCTATTTGACACAATTCATCAAAGATAACTGCAATTAAATCTTTCTAAAGACCAAGTTCTACCGAAACTCTATTTCATTGGCCAAACCTTGATAAAAGCAAAAGTCCTAAAGTACCTACATACATCCCTTGAAATTCAAAAGAAACACAATCTGCCCAAAATCATCCCATTATGATGCTTCATATACCTTCAAAGAAACAGAATAAACCATCAGCCAACATCAAATAACCGAGTCTGCCAACCGCACCGCACCGTTTCTGCCAAAATCAGCGAACAAGCGAACAAGGCAGGTATATCAAACATTTCATTTGATAAGCCAATTGCAAAAAGATGTGGTAAAACGAATGTAGGTACGCATTTCACATTCACTTATCGTTATCGTTTATGTTGTGTGTGCTAACAGAACAGAACGGAAAAGTACCAATTTCAGAAATTCGGTAAGGGTACGGTACGGGTACTGATTTCGTATCTTTGTCCGATATAAATGCATCCACGGAACGAAATTAATTACTTACCAACAAAGAATTCCGTACACCAAAAACACACAATAATACTATCTAGCTGGGCTAATGCCTGGCTATCGCATAGCTTACACTGCACCAGAAGCTCCAAAGTGTATAGTCGAGTGTATTGTCCTTGAATAGGACACAATAGTTCGATATATGGGTATTGTAGGTTCCGAATGCAAATAGGAGCTGAACAGGGAATGGGAGGAGAATGATGGCTCATCCATTTTCCTGGTTTTAATTATTTGATTGGAATTTTCAGATACTTTGTTTTCCATCCGAGTATTTGTATATGTGGAAATGTTTGTGATCTTTTCCAGTTGTTTTTGGGAATTAAAAACACTCCATATCAATTGAACTAAGTTGACAAGTGTTTCTGAAAAATTTTGAATTTATCAATGAACTACAAAAACTTCAATCTTCTTAGTTCTGAAGAAGACACCATATACACAATGTTTCAAGAGTTTCCCACACCTACAATTTAGCTTGAAATACAACGGCTTAACCTTAAGATAAAGGACAAAAGGATTAAAGTTAGATTCGAAGAATGACAATCTCTGACAGCACAATTTATGACCCTAATCAATAGCTCCAGAATGTCCCTTTCGCATGTACAATTCTTTTTTTCATATCGACGTTTGGGCATGCAGATCTCGAATTTTTCATCTCTGCTCTCGTTTTGTGGGTGAATTCAACCAAAATGGATAAAATATGTTCCTCGGATGATTGAGCGAAGGATTTTCAATTCGATTTTTGTTTTTTCATTTTATTTTTAACAAAGGTATCTACGTACATAAACTGAATCCTGTCCTGAATCCCGACAATCTTCTCGTAAAGGTAAACGAAAATTTCATGTTTTCCTTTGCGCATCAACATACAAATATATGGATGTATGTACGTATGGCATGCTATAGATACGAGTAAATAAAACAACAACAAATATGTAGCTATCGAAATATTTTTTAATTGCAACCACCAGCTATATGAGCTATGCAATGGGCGTTAGTGGGTGGTTCTTTTTTTAAGGCTTTATTTTGGCTTTAATTTTCGGTTCTTTTTTGTTTTGTTGGTCATTGATAGTTTCATTATTTGTTTGTGAGAATTAAGGAATTACTGTGGAATTCAATTATAAATATTTAACGGATGACGGAAACAGAAAAAAAGATGAACATGCTTGCGTATATGTATTGGAATGATTTTGTTTGATTAAATTTTAACATCTATTACAACAAAGCCGAAAACATATTGGTATGAGTTACAACCAACTAAATGATAATTAATAAAATATGACTTACAAATATGATGCTTTTAATAAAAACAATACATGAATGTGTATTGGTTTCATGAAAGAAGGCAAAATGAGATTTCAACAAAAGTTATATAATGTTTGTCGTTGCAGGATTTTACTCTTAAAATCAGATCCATACCAATGACGGTCCTGGGAGTTGTAGTTGTATAAGGAAAGATTTCATCTAAAGACTTCTTAGTAATTTAACGATATTCAACAACAAAGCGGTTTGTCTGTCAAAAGCAACTTAAATATAAGAAATAATTTTAAAGGTATTCATATAATTTAAAATTGGAAAAACTTTAGTAACACTTTAAATATTCAGATTTTTAAAAAGAAACATTGAATAAGAGATCGTCTATTTGTTTTTTTTTTTATATTCTATCTTATACACATGAAGAGTAGTGTAAGGCTTTTCCTAAGTATTTTTACTTGCGACATATAGGAACTACATATATGGCAAGTTTTGCATTCATGCAAAATTTCGAACTCGAGATTTTAATCAAACATGATATTACGATGGTAGAGAAGTCGAAAAAAGTCTGTTTTGTCTAAACCATTGGGTCGATTGAGCTCAAACTTCGAAGTAAAGGTTTTGACCAGATTCGCGTTAGGCGTTTTTTAATTTTTTTTAAAGATCAAAACAAACATTGACCCCCATACATTTTTTTTGGTCAAAAAACGAAAATTCATATTTTCTCAAAAACAAACCGATAGATTTTTCTTAAATTTTCTCTAAAATTTTATTTTTTAACTTGGCTTCTTTTAAAAAGAAAAACATATTTTTGTATTGCTCAGGAATGGTACCGCTCATAAAACCGTTATTTTGTTTTTTTAATTTTCTCAGCAACTTATAAATTGATTTCAATAATTTTTTTTCTGAATAAGCTCTTATATTGCCTTAATAATATTTGATTATTGTTTGGATTTTTAGAAAAATATTGATTTTTTTTTTTCAAAATTCAATATATCAAAAACGGGTCAACATTTTTTTACAAAATTCAAATGTAAAGCATATATTTTTAATCTTTAAACAACTGCATACCAAAAATATTTTTAGATCAAAATTGAAAAATTTTATATATACAAAATCAATTTAAAAAAAACCGCTCTAACGATTTTCAAAAAGATAATTTGAAAAATCAACGGTTTTTTATTGAAAAAATGGCATTTAAAATTTCGAAAGCAAATATTTTTTTTTAATTATTTTTAATGTGTTTAAAGTGAACTATTTTGACAAAATTATTGCATTTGGTATATATTTATGTATTTTTATAACTATAACTATTGTAAATACCAACTATGGCCGTGTAGCGCCACTGCATCGGATTAACGAATATGATATGTTTAATAAGCAATCTGTTTTAAAGTGTCTATCAAGAAGTAATATCTTACTTTTGTATATATGATTTTAAAATATTATTCTTTAAGAAAAAGGTTGTTTAACACATATTTTACTTGCCTACGCCTACATAAAAGAATAAATACTTAGTATTAGTTAAAGAAACGTACAACCTCTACAACTACTGTAACCAAATCATGAATTGCAATTTCTTGTACTTTAATGAAAAAATAAACTGAACGTAATAACTCCATGTTTGCTCTGAAAACTTGTAGGAAAGAAGGAATGTGATTAGATTGTAGTAGGTACCTTCTACCTACCAATAACATTCTTTCACTATCATCATAAACATGTCATTATCTATCTATCTGCATAAAGCTGAGCACGCCAAGTGAACTACTCTATGTTCGTTTTAGACACCTACCTAAGTACACAACCAATAGGCGATCGCTTTACAATTTAAGCAAACATATTCTTCCTCTTTCTTATCTTCAGATAATTTGCTTTCCATCCTGGTTCTTCTAATATGAAATTCAAAAAAGAGGCTGGGATGCGACCCACACTGATAACTTCCCATCCCGTCTGTCGATTTGTCTTGCTTAAAAGTTTGTCTATATGTATTTTTACCAAATTTGAGCACTATTTTTGTGGATTTTATTTTTAATGAAAAAACGGACTGTTGGATATTTATATAAAAATTACTGAATATTGAAAACAATATTTTATCTGAAATAAAATAAGAGTGAAGCCAATATTTTTAATTTTTGAAAAGCTATTTGAGCCGAAAGTAAATTTTTACCAAGTTTTAGTATTCTTTTTTTTTTTTGGATTTTTATTTTTTGTAAAAAAACTGTCAATTTGATTTTTCTTTAAATTTGTCCTAATGTTAAAAACAATATTTCTTATAAAATAAAATTAGTTTGAAGCCAATATTTAAAATTTTTGAAGAGATATTTGAGTCGAAAATCAATTTTTACCAACTTTTATACATTTTTTTTCAGGTTTTTGTTTTTTGTAAAAAAACTGCCAATTCGATTTTTCTCAAAATTTGTCCTAATGTTGAAAACAATATTTTTTATAAGAAAAAATTAGTAAGAACCTATTATCTCAAAGTTTTTAAAAGATATTTGAGTCGAAAATCATTTTTTACGAACTTTTGTTAATTTTTTTTCGGATTTTAATTTTTTGTACAAAAACTGTCAAATCGATTTTTTTCAAACTTTAACTAAATGTTGACAACAAGATGTTTTGAAAGATAAAAGTGAATTAAAGCCAATATATCAAAGTTTTGAAAAGATATTTGAGTCGAAAATTAATTTTTACAAACTTTTATACATTTTTTTTTAGGTTTTTATTTTATGTAAAAAAAACTGTCAATTAGATTTTTCTCAAAATTTTATCAGATGTCAAAAACATTATTCTTCGTTGCACAAAATTGTTTTAGAGATGAAATCATATTTCAGTCGTAAAATTTTGGGGGTGACAAATTTTTTATTTTCAGTTTTATTGATTTATAAAGAAAACCGTTATATTGATTTTTTTCAAAAAATATACCTGTTTGGTATCACGTTACAATATATTATATGAAATTTTATTCAATTCTCTAGCGTTTTTGGTTCGTAAGATATTTAGGGTTAACCAAAATGTTCACCTTTTTTTCAAACTGCTATGGTAAAAAAACCACCCACGCAATTTTCTTGAGAGCCCTTTCTGCATCTTTCTGCCTTATTATCTGTATAACAAAATTTATTTGAAGTCGATATCTCTTCTGGTTCTTGAGCTATGGACGACGGAAAAAACGTCGCGAACGTACGGACGTACGGACGTACGAACGTACGTACACACGCACGAACAGACATCTTTCTAAAAATCTTTTATTTCGACTCTAGGGACCTTGAAACGTCGAGAAATGTCAAAATTTTCAATTTGACAAATCGGACCCATTACAATAACTTCCTATGGGAAGTTAATAAGGCTATCTAATTGAACGAAATAGTTAAATACATAAACAATTGTTTTCGTTAAGTACGCTTACAAGTATATTTCACTTGCGGGATGAAATTTCCTTGGATGAGTTGTGTGTTGGGATGAATTCTGGGTTTTTTGACAAATCAAATAGCATTTATATCTTAGGCCGCGTTTCCACTTGCAAGTCAACTCGAGGAAGTCTTGCAGAAGTTTCTTGCAGTCGCGTTTACATTGTCATGTGAATTCTTGCAATTTCTTCTGCAATAAATGTCTTGCAAGAAGCTCGCGCAACATACTGTCGCAATTTATTGCAGATGTATTTACACCAGGAGAGCAATTAATGTCGCAAGAAATCTGGTTGTTTACTTAAAATTGTGAAGTCATGGTGAGAAAACGTCAAAGATTAGCAGCTGCGATGATAATTTTATTATTAAAAAAGAAAAAAAGATCAACTTGGGTTCGATATTGGATTTTAAAAAGACGGGAAGCTGGTGCCTTCTATAATTTATAAAATGAAATGAATATAGAAGATGTTCAGCAATACTTCAATTTCACTCGGATGACCGCAATTGATTTGGAAGTTTTGCTATTAAAAGTGGGTCCTTTATTTATTTTTATTTTTTTGTTTTCATTTTGCCACTGGCTCCTTAAGTTGTGAAGTTTCCGAGAAACTTCATTCTCATTCGTATGGAACTCTTCCGCGATCTTATTAAAAACAGAATTTTTTTAATTCGGTCCTTGTAATTTTCGTCCCGGTTATTCCATAAACATGGATTACACTCGTAAACTTCAATTAAACGCATAACTTCTTCGCGAGGCCATTCACGACCTTTTATTTTACTCATTTTGTATGTGTAAAGCAAAGACGTCAACCAGCTACTTGCGCGAGATATACGAAACTGTTCCGATAAGCTGCAAGAACTGTCGCGAGTCGATACAAATGTGTTTAAACTAGCAATTAATTGCACTTGCAAATACTCGCAAGAAGTTATGAAAGTACTGTCGCGATAGAAATTGCTTGGTAGTTTCCACTTGCAATTCACTGTCGGACAGACTATCGGACATTTATTGCAGAAGTTTTCTTGCAAATGGAAACGCGGCCTTGGACTTATTTTACAGCCATATTTTAAAATCTTATATAAGTACTTTTTAAAACAGACTTTTTGCATACAGGAGCTCGTGCGACCCAGTCGTGCATTTTATTTTATTTCGAAATTGATTATCTATTACATAACAAATATTTTAAGATTAAGATTTCATATCTATTAATTAAGTATAATAACTCTTAATCTCTCCATGTGTATTCTGTGATTGCCACACTATCGTTTCATCCCAAATTATTTTATAGGAGCACCTGTCCAGGCTTTTTTAGATTATAGCCAGATCAATAGGAGTAAAAAACTTCTTGCACCTTCGAAGAAAAACTAAACACTTAGCAGCATTTTTAGCGATGTCAAATATGTGATCACTCCACAAGAAGTGGTTTGTAATGCACCTACCTAAGACTGAAAGCTGTTCGGTCTCCTCGATGCAAGTACCACTCGTGGATAGTGGCATAGGGGAAAGGTTACGCTTTTGTGACAGTAGACAGCATTGAGTTTTGGAAGCATTAAATTCTACACAGTTTTTGATTCTCCATTGTACAATGCTGTCAAGATCAGAATTTAATGAGCTCATCATACGCTGCCGTTGGTAGTCCACATCCGAAGAACAAGGATTAGAATCTAGAAACGAATATGAAAATCTGAGGGTACTGTCATCAGCGAAACAATTAAGTGGGTTAGAAGTTTCAAACAAGAGATCATTTATAAAAATAAGGAAAAGTGTCGGAGAGAGAACGGAGCCCTGGGGCATACCAGCGTTTATTTTGTGGATATCAGATTTGAACCCGTCCAAGACTACTTGAATTGAACGGTCCGAAAGGTAATTTTCATTCCACGCATTTTCGATAAGAGAGCTTGGTGCCAAACTCTAACAAATGCCTTTGAAATATCAAGTGCAATAATCTTACTTTCTCCAAAACGATGTAAAAATATGATCCACTGTTCGGTGAGATAAACCATGAGATCACCAGTGGATCTCGTTAGTTGGTGAGGATTATTCGCCTTTTTTAGGGACAGGCTGGACAAATGCAGTTTTCCATCCACTCGGAAAGAGACCTGTAGAATAGGACAGTTGGAAAAGCTTACGCAATGGTTTTGCCAGCGTTGAAGAACACCTCTTCAGAACAATAGCGGGGATACTATCCGGGCCAGCGGATTTGTGAATGTCAAGATTTTGAAGTACTCTAGTAACTGAATGAGTGAGAAAGAAGATCCGTCCCATAGAATCGTTTACGCTTTCAAGTACAGGCGGAGTCATATCACTCATTGGCAGCATCGAATTAACAGCAAACTGTGCTGCAAGCAAATTGGCTCTATCAATCGCGCTTACGTAAGGAGTGTCATTTTTAAACGAGCGTAGGAACTGACGATGACTTATTGCGGTTTTCCTCAATTGGGTTGGCTTTGCCATTCCGAAAACTTACATTTTTGGTCCTAATAACCTCTTTACAGCTCGAATCAGACCATGAGTTTTCTTTGGGTTTAATAGATTTTACCCTATTGTGAATAAAATGTTTCATTCCACAAAGAAGCAAGTTTGTAATCATATCTGCACTGGAGTCCACGTCACTATCGGGGAAGCATAGTGACCAGTTAAAATTCCTGAAGAATTCATTGAGACCGCCCCAGTTGGCTTTCTCATATTGTCAAACGGTTCTCGTAGGTGTTTTAACTTTAACCGGTTTTTTTTTGTCATGAGAAATTTGCAGTTATGACACAATGGTCTGATGAGCCTAGAGGCGATAATACATTGACAGTATATTTATTAGGATCAGAAGTAAGAAACAAGTCTAGAGTGTTGGCGGATTGACCTGCGACGTCAGGAACCCGAGTTGGCTCGTCAACTAACTGAGTCAGGTGGTTCAACTTAGCAAAAATCTCAACACATCTTCCTTCGGATATTGGTTGAACAGAATAGCGCATATACGAAGAATTATGTACATTAAAATCACCCGTAACAACGCTCTCACTGTGCGGAAAATGGGATACAATTCTCTGGATATATCCGAGGAGCTAACATCGACTCGGACCACTACCTCGTTGTAGCCAAGGTATCATTTTGGATTTCCGGACATAAGGCAAAAGTGGGAGATGCTGGGAGAAGGTACAACGTCGAACGGCTACAATCGCAAGAAATCGCCAAAACCTTTTCCGACCGAGTTACAAGTAACCTCTCTCGAAGTTCTCTGCCGCCAACACAATGTATCGAAAACCAGTGGCAACATTGCCAAGATGCAATCAGAAAAGCCGCCTCTGATGTGATGGGTTTCAAACAGACACCAAAAAGGAACCCCTGGTTCGATGAGGAATGTCGGCAGGCAAATGCAGCCAAACAACAGACACGCAAAGTGGCGCTGAATAAAAGGACGAGAGCTGCTCATGAGGTCTATGAGTAGAAGAGGCGAGAGGAACGCCGACTTTTCAGAAGGAAAAAGAGAGGGCATGAGAAGCATGTGGTCGAAGATGTTGAGAGATTTAAAAGCAGGAATGAAGTTGGAAAGTTTTATGAACAGGTTAAACGAAATTCACAGGGTACATAAACCTAGAACCGAAGGCTGCAAAGATGAAAGTGAAAACATCATAGTGGAACCGCAGTCAATGCTGAGAATATGGAAGGACTTTGCTCCGGAGCAAAGTTACCCCGAAAAATGTTTCTGTATCTAGGTATCTACCAATATATTTTTTTTAGTTGTAACTAACGCAATGATCGTATACGAATCTACTTTTCACAGAAATGCCTAGAAAATATACCAGAATCTTGGGGACAAGAAGTTATGCCGATTATAAAGCTGAGACCCTACAAAATTACTTGGATGATATAAGGAGGGGCGAAATTTCACAAAGACAGGCTGAAGAAAAGTATTAAATTCCAAGAAGAACCATTGTTTACAAATTAAAGTTTATGCATTTAAAAAAAAAACCACGACGGCCCAATTTTTTTTACTGCAGAAGAAGAAGAACAAAGTTTTATCGAATGCTTGATTTCATTGGGCGAGTTCGGATTTCCGATTAATATCTGAGAACTGCGACATATAATAAAAAACTACTTAAGTCGATGTGGAAGACATGTAAAAGTATTTCAAAATAACCTCCTGGGCATTGATTGGATAAATGCTTTCATAGCAAGACACACAGACATTTATATTTTGCATAAAATGTTAAAAATACACGAGCGGCACTAGTTGAGCCTATTCTCAGGAGCTACTTCGAAAACATAGTAACATAAACGAAGTAAGTATCCAGAAATAATTAGAAATGCTTCCAAGGCATCAATGTCTGTGATGTGTTGCGGTAACGCTGCTGCGAAGCTTATGCCGCCTTATGTTGTGTATCGGGCTACGAAGATGTATACAAAGTGGACGGAAAATGGCCCCACAGGCTGTCGATATAACGCAAGAGTGTCTGGATGGTTCGATGCAAACATGTTTACAGACTGGCTCGAGTGTCAAATGATTCCTACACTTAGAAGGCTTGAAGGGAAAATGTACACGCTCTTCAACTGTGTCGCGCAAATGAAGCGACCCTTATTTGCCTGCCACCCAACAGCACCCATCTAACGCAGCCGCTTGGAGTGGCATTTTTCCGGCCCCTAAAAATAGCCTGGCGAAAGGTGTTGTCGGTACAGAAAGAAGATTTCCCACCACTACTAAAAACGATGATGGAACTAATTATTCCAAACGCTTCAGCCAACTTAATATCTGGATTCCGGAAGTGCGAAATATATCCGGTAAACGTGGAAGAAGTACTTAGTCGCATTCCAAGAAAGTCCTGTTATGAAAATTCGGTGCAGTTTGAGTTCCTTAAAGAATTACATTTAAAAAGGCAAGAAACTGCTAATATTTTTGTAAAAAGACGCAAAAATAGAATATTCCAGCTGGGAAAAGTGTCCGTGACCAGGAGATAATGGCTGATGAAGAAAATTCAGCAAACGATACGACTTTCATTGGATACAGACATTATCAGCCAAGTACTTCTCGCCAAACAACAGAATATGATGATGATGTGCCCAATTCTTCTCACCTTAGACAGGAGACGGATATGGTTTTTGATGACAGCTCTTCGGATGATTTCAATTTCAATGAACTGGAAAACGAAGAAATCAGGGAAAACCAATTCGTAAATTTTTTGGAAGGTAAAACACGATATGTGTTTCAATGAAGTCGTTTGAGAAGTGAGACAGTCTGTCGTGTTTTCCTATGAAGGACAATTGTATCCAGGAGAAATTGTCTCATTTAATGACCATAGCGTGAAAATTAACTCAATGCAGAAGTCATTGAAGTTATGGAAATGACCAACAGTAAGAGATGAGCTAAACTATTCATGGTCAGATGTTTTAGTTTCCAGAACTTAAATCTATATTTCACTAAATGTTAGCCGTTGCCTTCTTGTTATTACCTACATTTTTTTTTGTATGAATTGAAATACGTTTTATGTTCTTTTTAATTTATCGCTACACATTTACCTACTAAATTACATAATAAAAACTCTTATTTTCTTTATTAATAAATCTAAAATAGTCGTTTTTCTTAAGAGAAATATTTGCAGTTTTATTTTTTTCTTGTAAAACGAAAAGTATGTTTTGGTTTCAGTTATTTTTTTCACAGAAATTATGTTTGGAGCATTGTTAAGAAACAGTATGAATATCATTGCGCCAGCACTTAAAATAAAGGCACAATGATAGAAAATGTAGAACGGAGCAAAGTAACGCCCTCCCTTTTACAACTTTGCTCCACTTTTCAACTAAATAAAATAAATATTTTTACTATTATTTAAATAATTTTTCTAGCATAAATGCATTACTTCATATCTTATTAATGAAGTAAAAAAAATAATGTGTCTACCGTTTTTAAGAGGTTTTCTAAAAATAGAGAAAAAAACGGTGCAAAGTAACCCCGGTTTACGGTATTCGATTGCACCTGGGCTGGAGGAAATTACATTTAACCATGAATACAAACAAACCTTGGCTTTGGAAACGTTGTTAAGTTAAAAAACCAACGCTAATTTTAAAACTTCAACACACACTAAAGCCTAAAACAAAGTTTATTGAAATAAAAGTCCTTGTTGTTGCTTTTTTGTCTAATCTTTCGCCATGCAAGAAAAAAAACGTGCCAACATTATCATAAGGATTTCCTCAGGATACGTAAGAACACTGTTACAAATTGTATGCAAAATAAAAATTTAAAGAAAACGAAAAGAAATACAAAATAAGTGTCCCTCTACATTGGTGGAATAATTAAAAACTAAAAGTCCTTGATACAAAAATTCAACCAGTCACATTTAACTAAACCCTATAGCTACATATCCTATACCAACCACATCGGAAATTCCTTATTTCATTGTAAAATAATTCCGTTAAGAAAATCTCCTTACTTTTGCAGACAGTTTTGCATCTGCACGAAGTGCACCGCCTCCAAGCCCCCTTCCTTACCACCACCCTTCCAGGTATAAGAAAACTAAAGAACCCAACTATAACGTTTTTTGAATCTTAATTTCCAACACAGAATAAAACAAAATTAAATCTATGACGATGAATTTTTTAAGAGCTAAGAAAAGTAAGAAAAATAATATAAAACTAAGGAAAAGAAAATAGGATCCGTTGAAAGGAGGAAGTAAAAGAACCGTTAAGAAATTTTTGTACCAGGATTTCCTCAAAAGTCACGTTCTATTGTCTTGGGTCGACCTCTAATTGCTTTTTGCACTGCAAGGATTACAATTAGGCTCTAGCGTCAGTCAGTGATGCCAGCCAGCCTGCCAGCCAACTAAAAGTGCGAGTGGTTTAGGGTTTAGTAGGGAAAACGAGAAGGGTTGGTATTTGGTATAGTGCGGTCTGTGCGGTTATGTTGACGGTTTGGTGTAGCGTTAAAAAAGAAAGTTTTATAGACTTCAGTTTACGCCAACACCACACCATACCTTCGCTGCTAAGACTGTCTCCGTTGTCATCGTCATCGTCATTGCTGTAGTCCTTAGAGGGCATCATTATTCACCTAGCGTCAGTCAAAAGGTAGGTAAGTTGACATAATCCTTGCCACAGGTTGTTAGGGCTGCTATCATCGTGTTGTAGTGTTACCTTTTATATAGGGCTTGGGTACTCAACCAACAACAAAAATCTTTACATTTTTGTTTAAATATGTTTTTTTTAGCGATCTAATTAGTGCAAATGTAAGAACATCTCTCTTTGAAATTGATGTTGCAGAAACAGGATATTTCATTTGGGTTGGTATTTTATTTCTTTGCTGTGGAAATGAAAATAGAACGATTTTAATTTTAATTATGTTGATAGATGATAGTAGAATAGAAATATAAAATTTCAACTTGCATATGCAAATACTTTCTTAGCTGTAAGCTAGCAAACGATATTGAGTCGTTTTCCATTTCCTAATGCACCAATTCGTACTAAATTAAAAATGTCTAAGAAAAGTAATAGCAATGACCTACAAAAGTGGTGTCGTCCTGTCAAACTGACTTATTCTAGTTTAACTTTTCATACCAATTTTTGAATGTGTGCTCAGAGATAAAAGGATAACTTCTGAGAAATTTATATTTCTTTAGTTTTAGGTGTTGTTAGGTTTTGGTTTAATTTAAGTTGAAAATTGGGGTAAGGCATTTGACATTCTTGTTTTGCTGTTGAAAAAGAGAATCTTCGTACTTGGCAGTAAATCCCCATTGAGCTCATAGGTAAACTGATGTGCATTCATGGAAGTTCCAGTAATGAGGCAGAATTGTTTCATTGATTGCTTGAAATATGCTATTTAAATAGAATATGATTTATAAATATTACGATTAAACAACGAAAGTCATGGCCCTGTTGAAGCGATATAAAAGTTTTAGTTATAGTCACCTTTCATTTTTAAACCAGTTTTTTGGTTTTTATTTGGATGTAAAATGTTATCTTACCTTCTTTAGGTTTTTGGTCCAATGTTTTTTTTTTAACAATTATACATTTGGTTGGAGTTCGTTCAAAACTACAAAATAAGCCGAATTTTGAGCTGTTTTCTGTCGAAATAAGTATTTTTTTGTATGTTTACATATATTTTGTGTATAATCGTAACTACAAATCTGTCAATTAGATTTTTCGCGCAATACTTGTATCACAGTTAGAAAAAACTAGCAAGAGTTTGTTTAGTCAATTGCTTCTTAATCTGGCAATATTTTTTTCGAGTTAGTCTTTTTGACAGCTGTCACTTGATATATGCTCAGTTTGGTTTAAACCAAAACAAAGTTTTCAAATCGTGAACATTTACTTTTTACATAATAGTTCGGTCCACGCGACGCATCACCTAGTATAAAGTCGGTAGTTTGAGCAGCCATGGATTGCAGCATGTACATGCATATAAAGTCCAGCTCACACAATAACTGAAGCCAGCTGACCATTCGTCGCGTCGTAGACACTTCGAATCTGTGCTTGAACAACAGGCGGTCGAGAGCGATTTTTCGAATAAAAAAGCTTTTCTTCGAAAATGACGATGGAAAGACTGTCACCGTCAATTCCGAACATTATGATCATATGATAACCGAATTTTGTTTTCCTGCTATTGAAGAATACGATTAAAAAAAAATGTGGTTTGAACAACACGGTGCCACATGTAACATTGACAGACATTGTTCCAGATGTTAGCACTATGTACTCAAATGCTGATGCTTCGATTAAAGTTGAACCTCCACATTTATCTGTGGAAGAAGTTTTAGTTGCCTTATGCGAAATCGATATTTCCAAAGAAGCAGGTCATGACAAAATACCACCTCTTCTTTCATCGAGATGGTCTTCCAATTTATGTCTTCCCCTAACACAATTTTTTACAAATCTATTTCATCAAGTATTTTTTTAGAGGAATGGAAAGTTTCATTCATTAATCCGATTTATAAAAGTCGAGCTAAGCAATTAAACAAAAATTATAGGCCCATTTCGAAGCTATCGGCTATTCCAAAGCTTTAAGAAAAAATCATAACTGGAAAGTTCTATTTTTCTTTAAAAAAGTTACTGTCACCCAGTTAACATGGTTTCGTCAAGGGCCGCTCAATAGCCACAAACCTACGCATCTTTACAATTTATTGCTTAACCCAAATGAAGAAAGGTTATCAAGTGGATGTACTCTACACAGATTTCGTTAACAAATTCGACTGAGTTCAGCACGGTTTATTTATTCAAAAACTAATGAAGATAGGTTGTAAAAGCTCATTTCTAAGTTGGTTTGAATCGTATCTTTCAAATAGAAAGCAGATTGTGAAAATAAATGGGTACTACTAAAGTCCTATTGAAGTTGATTCAGGTCTTCCCCAATGTAGTCATTTGGGCTCATTGCTCTTTCTTTTATTTATACATAAATGGTTTACCTGCAGTTTTAAAGAACGCCATTTGTCTAATGTTTGCTGACGGTGTCAAAATTTATTATGCCATCCACACAATTTTAGGTTGCGGAAAACTTCAAATGGATATTGACTTGCTTCTTGATTGGTGCAAATACAATCACAAAATGTAAAATTTGGAGAAATTTACAAATTCACAGAACTTATTATGTAGTACCCGTGGCATGATGGTTAGTGCGTTGGACTGTCCGAGCAAATGGGAGCATCTTCAATTCAATAACAAATAAAAAGTCAGCAGGTGTCGATGGTATATCCAACGTTGTACTAAGACATTAACTGATGGAAGCAACTGACATTTACGCCACACTCTTCAACAATGCTCTGAATAATGCATACTATCCAGTGCATTGGAAGACCGCTGTGGTTCATCCTCTCCCGAAAAAGGGAAAGGACAACTCCAACCCGTCAAATCTTCGGTCGATAAGTCTTCTTCCGAGCATCAGCATAGTTTTCGAAAAAATTATTAATAGGGCTCTGACTAAGTGGGCTGCGGACAACAAAATCATTCCGGATAAACAGTTCGGGTTCAAGGCGGGTCATGAATTCATGCTGCGTCTAAACTCGTTTCTGATCTCCAATGGTATAAATCAAAACAGCAATGCACAGGTGCTGTTCTGGTTGATTTGGAAAAGGCCTTTGAAACCGTATGGTTAGAGGGTCTTTACCTAAAACTGAGCAGGCTTGGCATAAGTAAGCCATTGTTGTATGTACTTTATGATATGCTTAACGGTAGAAAGTTTGTTGTCAAAAGTGGCAATGTAACTTCTACCACAACATTCTCAATTAAAAATGGTCTTCAACAGGGAGCGGTTAATTCGCCGATTCTCTTCAGCATTTACACCAACGATCTGATTGGTAGTCTTACAAAGGCAATTGCATACGCCGACGATCTAATTGCGTACAGAACGGCTCGAAAGGTTGAGGTTATTAGAATTCTCTTGCAGCGTGATTTTGACAAGATTCAGCGATAATGCCACGACTGGAAACTGAAAATAAATGTCCAGAAGTCAGAGACAATTCTGTTTCGGACTCCGTTGGCTAGGGCCATGAGATATACGTGCAAGAATTGGCGCAAGATGGTCATCGTTGATCTTCACGGGCAGCCATTAGCGAGCAAAAGTTTAGTGAAGTACTTCGGTATCTGGTTAGATCAGTATTTATATTTCGACAGACATAAATGCTGCTCTGACCAGGGCCAGAGGAGCCTTCGCTCTGACGAAACGGCTGTTTTTTAACAGTCGGCTTGACCCCAGAGTAAAGGTTATTTGCTACATGGCCCTCATATGGCGATTATCGTTTATGGTTGTCCTGTGTGGTTCAACATTGCCCCTTCCCAGATGGAGAAGTTTCGGGTGTTCGAGCGGCAGTGTTTACGACGCTGTACCGGCATATATCGAACACCCGAATCTTCTTATAACGGGGCTCGAATCAACAGAATTGTCAATTTCGTGATAAAACTCGTTCGAGGTCACATTGCAAGAGCTATGTCTTCGACCAACAATTTAATTTCGGGGAGTACTATCCGAACGACGAGTATTTTGAAAGTGCACGCTTGAGCGGCTTCATTCCACCAGAGGAATTCCTCTTTTTAGACAAATGCGGTCTGATACAGGATAGATTAGCAGTTCCGTTAATCTACGTCAGACTAAGAACTGTGGATAGGTGACTCCCATAAAATCGGGACGTAATGGCACAAGGCGGAGCAGAGCTCCTTCGGTTCAGAAGGGCTGTGTCCGAAGGGGACCGAACTGATAGGGTGAAGCAGGAGAACCAGTTTTGGTGGCTTCAATCGGCACTTGATATTGGGTAGTCAGGACGGGGTTTTACGCCTTCGTCGGCTTACATACTTGTTTTATAGTTTTAGGGTTTAGTTTTAAGTAGAATATAGTTAGAAAAGGTAGTTTAAGTTAGCTTTAAGTTTTATATTAAGGACCTTATTTTAAGTAGTTTTTAAGTAAGAATAAAAAAAAAGGATCTTGATGTTAGTTTTTTTTCAAAATTTTCTAATAAATACAGAAATAAATAAAATTTGAATGAAGTAAAATAGATCTTAGGGCCGAAGGGCATTAGTTGTTAGTGTTATAGTTTAACTTAGAGTGTCCGTATGGGACCATTAAGTTAGTTGTAAGTTATGGATAATTAGGCTAGTTTTATGAATTTTTGTCTAGCTTTAAGATAGGTTTAAGAATGAATGAATAAAAATGAATTAAGAAAAAAAAAAAAGTGAGTTGGACTGTCATGCAAGGGGTCTTGGATTCAATCCCTGCCTGTGCCACCTTAATTTAAAAAAATTAATTTGCGCGGGTATTGCCTTATCTTGCGAGGAATTGACAAATTCTTCTAGAGTAATTCTTGTCATGAAAAAGTGCTTTCTCAAACTAGCCGTTCGGATTCGGCCTAAAATTGTAGGTCCCTTCCATTCCTGACAACAGTACTCGCACACATTAATGGTTGAGAGTTGTAAGTCACTAGGCCCTGGTTCACAACGAACTGTTGCGCCACCTAATTTATTTTTTAAATGTAAAATTTTCAGTGCTACTCGATCACTAAACGTCATTAATTTTATGTACAAATTTGGAAATAATCCTCTTTTAAGAGTTGTGTTGATAAAAGATCTGGGTGTTTTTCTTGATGCTAATTAAGATTTTCTTGCCCATACTGACTTTACAGTTTCCAAAGGAAATTCAATGCTTGGATTCCTAAAACGAAATGGATCTGATTTCAAATATGTCTATACACTTAAAATTCATTAGTGCTTCCTTATTTGGAATATTGCTCTATAACCTGGTGCCCATTCTATGCGAATGGAATACTTAGAATTCAGCAAATTCAAAAATGATTCACGCGATTTGCGATTTTTACGAAATTTAAATTGGTCTGGCGATATGCCAAATTATCTCTCCAGGTGTTTCCTGATTGGTACAGAAACGCTTGAAGTCAGAAGCAACGCTCAAAGCATAATTTTTATCAAAGATATTGTTTCAAATCGATTAAATTCTATTGGATTACTAAATCGTATATACTTCTATGTCACAGAAAGAGTACTGAGGAACAGATGTGTACTTTTCCATGTTTCTACTCACAGATTTTATTATGGAATTAATGAGCCCATTCGCGTTCGTTGTCACTATTCAATTCAGTTTGCAATTAAGTTGACACCACAATGAGTCGAAACCAGCTTAAAACCATCGTTTTACAGATATTGAGTGCATTTCAATTATAATGTCACATTAATGCTATTAGTTAAAGTTAGTTAGTTAAAGTTTGTGCCTATGTATGTATATTTATAAACATTAAACATAATTTGTTTAATTATTAAATGTAATCAGCAGATGTAAAATCCATTGATGAAACAAATAAATAAATAGACATTTTTTGGCCCTGTAATTTCTCGTCGTAGTGATTAACTGGACAAGATCATGCGATTTGACACCGCTGGCCTTTTTTTTGCGGAGTTATCCGAAAGGCCGTGTTTATGCAGAAAAACCTTTAACTCTTGAGCACTTGAAAACCAATATTCGTCGCTCAATAATGTGTCAAAAAGTGGTAGAAAATTACCTGAAAAGAATCGATGTTTGCAACAATTCTCGTGGTGGTCATTTAACTGATGCAGTATTTCACACATAATATCAAAGTTCAAACTTTATAATAAAAAAGAAATATCATAAAAAAAATATTTCATATGTGAAAAGCGCATTCAAATTAAGCTTATTTCAAATTTAAAAAAAAAATACAGTTCAATTCGATAAATTTATACTTATTTTTTTATTTTTCACATAACTCTAATCTTAAAATAAAAATGTACCACAATATTTAAGTAAATGTGAATATTTGCTGCTTAAACTATGAAAATGTTGATAAACCATTTCTTTCCAAGTCAATAAGTTTCCCGGGATTTCATATCTTTTGGGATAAGTTCAATTTTATGTAATAAAAAGTCATACGATTAGTTTAGCCAGGTGACGAACCATGTGGAATGTTTTTGTGGGTGATGTGAACTCAGCCCATACCTCAGGGACAACTTATACTGGAAACGAAAACTAATTCCAAGAAAAATGTAGGACTGATCAATATTATTGAAGGTTAAAGTTTTGCGGTATCAACATAACTTAATATAGTTTTCGTATTTTAAATGTAACCACTATTATGGAAAAACTGATTTGTGTTAAAACATCTATAGAGTGGTTGTCACAGCCTGAAAATTTCTAAAACGGCAAGTGTTTTGTAGATTCATTTTTGACCATCAAGTAAAAAGAGTTGCGCTAACTTTGTTAAGGAAAAGGTAAACTGAAAGCACAATTTATTTTGAATAACTTTACTTGGATCAAAACAAAAAACTTTTTAGTTGACTTGTGATTCAACATTAGTGTCAAAAAATACAATTTTTTGATCAAATAGTAACAACTTATATTAAATTTAATGATACAACTATAAGACAAACATTTCAAAAATCTGATAACGTGCAATTTCGTGTACAGAAACTCAAACCAATTGAACCTTAAAAAACATAAGCTATTGAAAGCAATTCTTTTTTTTAACACCTAATTAAGTTTTGTCTCAGGTACGTACACTGGTATTACATTTATTAAAAAGTTAATCTTCTGCTGACAACTGAATTCCCTTAAGTATTAAAATCAACAGCCTTATTTTCCTTTTTGATCTAAAATCAAGAACCATTTTTGTGTTTTTTTTTTCTTTTTTCTCGTTGATAATTAAATCAACAACAAAATGGTTTGGTTTGTGCTTTCTCTTATATGTACTCTCTGTGTACTGTACAAGGACATATTTACCATATTATGTACGAAGGCGAAACCCCCAAAAATTTCTCATTAACAGGAAGGATATTCCAACGTACGTTCGTAAACATCAGAACGCTCATATGCACGAAGCTATCACACGTTTATAATTATTTTCGTTAATGACAACATGTTCATTAAATTTCTAAAGCACTCATATTAAGTGTGCAATACTCGTACTTGGATATCACGGAGTTCTGTTTGTTTTAAGAGGATGAAAGTGTAACTTCACAACTCAAATATTCTAATTGCATTTTATATAGCAATGTAGACGATAGAGTAGAGGAGCATTTAAGGTCGTGTAATACTATAGGTTTATACGCAATTCGAATAGGTTTAGAGAGACAAGATTTCTAAAAGCAATGAAGTCGAAATTACTTTAAATAGTATCTTGTGTAAGAGCTAAATTCTATTGCCATATGTACTAGATACATTGTTAATACATATTTTATTAAGTGATATTAAGTGAATAAAGCAGTCAGTAAAATGACAAATGTAAAAGCTTAACTATTGCACACTTATTTTATGAATAAAGTAAAAAATCAGTATTTCACTCAAAAGTAAGAAAAGTGACGATTTTCTTTTACCTTAGTTTACGGCACGCAATTTAGTGTTGGTGGCGATGACGCACAGAAAGATTCAGATTATGTGCGAAAGTCAGATTTATTTTACATTATAAACTATTTACATTAATATATATCTATACTAATATTATAAATGCGAATGTAAGTTTGTGTGTAACGTTTTCACGCAAAAACTACTTAACTGATCATCATGAAATTTTGCAATACACTCTTGAAGGTATTAGAAGTAACATAGGATACTTTTTATTAAAAAAAAGAAAATTGTTTGTCAAAATATCGTCAAATTTAGCTACTTCAACGCCATCTAGAATCATCTAACATCATAGCAATGAAGTTTCAACCCTGAATACTGTAATACCAACCCACTGTATTAACGACGGTGACAACAATATCTAATTCAATTGAATATAGTTTCAACTGTTTCTAATTTTTCTATATTTATTGTTATTTTCTACTGTCGTTACATAATACTATTCACATTTTTGAGGTTATCCGTAATTTTTGTGGTTACCTGTTACTTTATTATTTTAGATCTTATTTGCTGATGTTAATTCTTACTCTAACAAACAAACTTACATTCGCATTTATAATATTAGTATAGATGTCCGTCAGAAAAGACCAAAAAATAGCAGTTGCTGTAGCTTCGTCAGGTATTGCCGCGCCGCTATTAAAGGGCGGTCGTACGGCACATTCCGTTTTAAACAGGAAGATTCGCCCATCTGTAATTTTAGTAAAAATAGTTCACGAGGTAGGATGCTGCGAGAATGCAAGCTTTTAGTGTGGGATGAAAGTACAATGTCTCACAAGAAGGCTATAGAAGCTTTAAACCGGACCTTCTCTCATGGTCAACTTTATGTAGCCTGTTCATGTGTATCTAATGCCCGGAATTTACACATATTTGCACCCGACGGAATTTACACATATTTGCACCCGACGGGAAAACTTATAACATTGTCTATATAAATATCTTAAATTAATACTTTGTATTTTATTTTTTAAATTGTTAGAATTCAGAATTATTTATTTTTGTTACGGTGAAATATATTTTAACATTTGTTGTTGTATTTCAATAAGCATATATTAAGGTGTTGAAACTTCATTGTCAGTAGTAATTTTTAAAAATTGTTGATCTCAGGCAAAATGTAGTTATTATATTGACTCATTTCTATTTTTATACCCTTACCCTTTATCTCTCATACTTATTTAATTTCTCCACTGCGGACGAAGCCGCGGGTAAAAAGCTAGTAACAATATAATTTTGTTTCTTAGCGTATTATGAAGACATTGATGAAGCCGTGGTGGAGGCATTAGGACCGATTGAACCAGACGAAATTGATCTCATGAGCATCACTAAGAACCGCCTACGTCGGCTTCATCGTCGAATAAAGAATTTTTCCTTGCCAACTTTTCGTATCCAAGGTTGTAATGTGTTCAGACCTTGTGGAAATATTAGTCCTGTAATTTACTTGAAAAAATTAATCCTTTTTTGCTATTTCAATCGCATTTACAACTATAAAAACAAATATGAGATCATCAAACACACAAACGAAAAGGCCAGTAATGTGTATACCGAAATAAATGCGAATCGATAATCCCAACTCATCTGGAAGCCTTTGACAATGATCGAACTGCTTGCATATTTTGGGGTTTTGTTGTACATTGGAGCATTAACAAATAGTCAACCAAGGGCGGATCCAGACATTTAATCGGGAGGGTGCTTAACATATAGACGAGTTTTTACTTACCGCTTAAATATTTCTTTAAAGGAGGTTAACAAAATTTAAATAACATAATGTGCATCTTAACCTTAAATGTACACATTTCAAGGGTTAAAGTGACAACTTAAGTTATTACATTATTTAAGAACGCTATTGTATAGAAAAGGATGGTTTAACTATTTAATTTAGTAGACTTTCTTATTCTTAAAGTATCCAAGATTCTAACAGTCTTCTCAATATGCCATATTTAAAAGCAAAACACAAGTTTTTAGAGAGTTTTTATTGCTTTCATGGAGAAATTTACGAAATTGTTTTGAAAGTTTGCTTTCTTCCAAAAAGAATAATTATTTTTTATTGCCATTTATATTATTGCGAAAAACGCTACAAAAATTCAAAAACCCAGAAAATTAGAAAGATTTTCATATCAAGAATGTTCTGGGTTATATCGCTATTATAATATATACAATCAAAAGAAGTTTAGTTGCTTCACACGTTTATTAAACTGCGTTTTTTATAATTTAGTTTTCTTTTTCTTTGGAAAATATTCTAGAATTCGAAAAGAAATAATCTTCGTTTTTTTGCCTGAAGTTGGCTGCGGTTATTTTACTTTTACAATGAAGTTGGCTACAGTTTTATAGAGTAAGGCGTAGTTGTCATTGTTGAAGTGGAGACCAAGTGTAATGGTCTTCTCACACTTGGTCTCTTCAAACTATACTACACTATCGATGCTTACTCGTAGATTGGAGTTGATGCTTGAAAATATTTTGATCTTAAAGGAGTCAACAAAACTATAGAATTGTAGAGAACAAAATGTTTGGTTCTTGAAATTAAGGAAATAAGTGCATTAAGTACATACTTTTTCTGAATATAAAATAAAAACAAACCAAGGTAAACAAATAAGCTGGGAAGAAACTTTTGTATGGTAGTTACAAATTACACCTTTTAGAATCTCTTTTCACTTCAGTTCTCAAGAGATTCAAAGCTTTTATATTAATAGATATGAAACGTGTATTGCATCTTTCAATTAGCCATTAGTTTAAAAAAAGTGTTACTTTTGCTGTTTTTGGAACATTTATATTTTTTAAAATTTGTGTTTAAATCTTAGTTCTAGAACATCTAAAACAAATTCACTTCAAAATGTAGTTATCTTTAATTTGTTACGATCTTAAAAGTTTATGCAACAGATAATCAATTATGAAAGAAATATGTTGCCTGGCTATAATACCTGCGAAATAAATTTTTCTTAAAAATTTAAATGCCATAAACAACAAAATAATAACATTTTCGATCATCAACAATCAACATCAATTTGAAAATTTGACCATCGACAAAAGCTTGCTTTGAAAAACCAAGATTATTTATGAGGGGTACCATTCTGGAGCAATACAAAAATATGTTTTTCTTGTAGAAAGAAGTCGAAATAAGAAAAAAATTAGAGAAAGTTCTAAAAAAATTTATCGGTTCATTTCTGAGAAAATTCTAATTTTGTAATTTACACCAAAAAATTTGTGTGGGGGGACTGCTGTTATTTTAGTATTAAAAAATGAAAAAAAAATAACAACTTAAGCTAATTGACTTAGTTTCAATCATTTTATTCCGTCTGAAAATCTTACCATTTATGACAAATTAAAAGGCTTCCGTGGGCCCTGTAAGCTTCGACAATATATGCCAATCAAACCTGCAAAATGTGGACTAAAGTTCTAGTGGCTTAATGAGAGTACAATGGGATACTCGTATTCATTGAAATTTTTAATATACACGGGCAGTTGTGATGAAAGTCTTGGACTTGGCCGTGGTTATGACGTCTTTGTTGCTGTCTTTGTTGCTATGATATTTCCACACTGGACGTAACATAACAGTAGATAATTTTGTCACTTCTGTTGAATTGCCGTTGACATTGTTGAGTAAAAAATAACGATTCTTGGAACAATACGAAAAAATAAAAGAGATATACCAAAGCCATTTTTTGTAAAAAAGCTTTTTGATAATAAAAACGAGCCCATCAGAAGATGAAGTTGTTAAGAAGCATGCACCAACTTATCTGTAAGATATGGTCGGAAGAAAGCCTGCCCGATGAATGCAACCTCAGTATTGTTTGCCCGATTCTTAAAAAAGGAGACCCTCTAAACTGCACCAACTATAGAAAGAATAGTGCAGAGCTCACAACTAAACACTAGAGGCACTATCTTTCAAAAGTCCTATTACAATCATATCCTGATGACATTGACATAATTGAAAGAACTCAGCGTGATGTCAATGGGGCTTTTGTTAGTATTGAGGCAGGGGCGGCAAAAATGGTTAACGTTTAATGAGGGTAAAGCAATGTACATGACCTACAACACCGACGTCTTGCTCAAAACGTCACCATCGACAGACGTAACTTTGAGGTAGTCAAGGAATTCGTCTACCTAGGCTCCGCTGTAAACGCAGAAAATAACACAAACACTGATATCAAACGCAGAATAACTCTTGCTAAACGCTGTTTTTTTGGGCTAAGAAAGCAATTGAGTAGTAAAGTTATCTCTCAAAAGACCAAAATGTCGCTATATAAGACTCTTATCATCCCCGTCCTGCTATACGGTGCAGAAGCATGGACTATAACAAAAGTGGATGAAAGCACCTTGGGTCGGTTCGAGAGAAAAATTCTTTGTGTGATTTACGGTCCAGAATGCATCGAAAAAACCTAGTTAAAGAAAAAACTCCTATGAGAACCGTTTGGCAATATGAGATAGGCAGCTGGGACGGTCTCAATGAATTCTTTAGGAACTCTAACTGGTCACTATGCTTCCTCGATAGTGACGTGGATACCAGCGCAGAAATGGTAACAAATTAAATTCTTTGTGGAATGAGAAATTTTATCCCGAATAGGGTGAAATCTATCAAACCCAAAGAGAACTTTGGGTTTGATTTGATTCGAGCTGTAAAGAGGTTATTAGGTTCAGAGATGTAAGTTTCCGTTGTTATAAAGCCAACCCGACTAAGGAAAACTGGAATAAGTTTAAACAAGCTAGAAAGACCTGTAATAGTCATATTCGACGAACCAAATTTTTGCATGATCAGAATTTAAGGCAAAAAATACTACAATGTCCCAAAAGTAGTAAAAATTTCTGGTCATTTGTAAAAAAACGTACGAAACACCACGTCATCCTCGGTACCAATGCTCGTCCACAATGACACTCCCTATGTAAGCTCGATTGATAAACCCAATTTGATTGCAGCATATTTTGCTTGTAATTCGACGCTACCGGATAGTGTGATGAGTTCCGCTATTCTTGGCAGCGTAAATGATTCTATGGGACGAATCTTCTTTCGCACTCGTGCAGTCGCAAGAGTACTGAAAGACCTTGACATACACAAATCCGCCGCTGGCACGGATAGTATACCCGATATTGTTCTGAAGAAGTGTTCTTCAACGCTGGCAAAACCACTGCGTAAGCTTTTCCATCTGTCCTATTCTACTGGTCTCTTCCCGAGTGCATGGAAAACTGCATTTGTCCAGCATGTCCCTAAAAAAGGCGAATCCTCCTCCCCCTCAAACTACCGTCCAATTGCACTCACGTCCCTTCTTTCAAAGGTCATTGAAACGCTGATTAATGTGCAGCTTAAGAAATATCTTGAAGAGCGGAAGCTTCTTAATGACCGAAAGTATGGCTTTCGTAGCAATAGGTAAGCTCATTAAATTCTGATCTTGACAGCATTGTCCAATGGGGAATCAAAAACCGTGTAGAATTTAATGCTTCGAAAACTCAATGCTGTCTCCTGTCGTTAAAGCGTAACCCACCCTGATGCCACTATCTATGAGTAGCACTTGCATCCAGGAAATCAATCAATTATCAGTACTCGGTACGTGTATTACAGATCACCTCTTATGGAATGATCACATATTCGATATCGACAAAAATGCTGCCAGGTGCTTAGGATTTCTCCGACGATGCAAGAAATTTGTTACTCCTTCTGATCTGGCTATAATCTACAAAGCTCTTATCCGTCCAAAGCTTGAATATAATTTGCATACCTGGGCAGGTGCCCCCAAAACAAATTTAAATCTATTGGATAGAATTTAAAAAAGCTCTTTAAAAATGATAGGCCACAGAACTATAATCGAAACATTTACATCGCAATGTTTCATGCCTTTCGTTGTTTTATAGATATTTTTACAAACAATGTTCTGTCGAGCTAGCCAGTTGCATTCCATCCCTTAGACAATTCAGCCGTAATACTCGCACTTCTAGGAATGCTTATCAGTTTACCCTTGAGATAAATTTCGGGCGTACTGTCAAGTATAGAGATTCTTTTTTAAATCGCATATCGAGAATGTGGAATGCTTTGGCCAACTCTGTTTTTCCCTCCCATTTTGATGTTCAGAACTTTAAGACCAATGTGCACCGGTATGTCCTTTTAAATCCTTCCCTATTTTCCTAACACTTGCACTGTGCTTAAATATAAACATATAAAGGGTACTAATAACTCCTTGAGTGCTTGTTAATAAAAAGAAAAAAAAATAGAAGGGAGTGGAGTGGAGAAGAACATGCTACGATGACGACGTAGAATTAGCCCTGAAAGTCTTCGAACCAACACCCACAGAATAGCGCAGCGCGCACAAGAGGAAAGTGACATCTAGCTAAGGACCGAGCTAGATGGAGACATTTGTTGTTTGAGGCCCTAGTTCACACAGGACTGTAGCACCACCTTAAGTAAGTTATCGACTACACACCATGGAGATAAAATTGACCAAGCCAAAAGAGAACCACATTTTATATTAGAACGCAACTAATGATGGCGTTGATACTCTAGATCGGATGGTGACAGTTTAAACCAGTAAATGTAAAACAAATAATACATTTTATAATTCATATGCATTTTTTTAATACAATTCAGCAAAAAAGTGAACTTAAAGATGGAAATTATATCCAAAAAATTTGGTTTGTTCTTTAAACAAGATTTCTCAAAAAGCAACACTTCAAAAGTGTATCGCTTTCGTTTTAATGAAAAACCAATGCCCATAAATATATTGTTCATGTAGAGATCCATATAAAACACACAAACCCAGATGCAAAATACTATAAATTGAATATATATATATATTCATATGTATATACATGAAGATATATACCAACTGCAAATAAAAAGATAACGAAAACATTTTTCGTGTTTAATTGCATTTGCAATTCAGTTTTAAGACCAACAAAAATAACATGAAATCCAATTAATGAAAAAACGAAAAACTATGTTGTAAGTCAGATACAGATAAATATTCGTAGGTATATGTATTTTTATTCAAAGATAAATTTGTATATGAATGTATCTAAAATATGTACCTATATACAAAGTATTAGTGTGGAAATAGTATAAGAGTAGTAAGGACGAGTTTTAAATTCGTACAGCTCGAGATTTTTATCAGAGTTTAAATTTGGAAAAACGAAAATTTCGAAAGACTCTGCCCAAGAATTATATCAGTGCATAGATGTTTTTCATAAGTCACTCTAACAGTTTTTGGATTTATATCTTTAGGTAGCCTGCCCTTTGTTTTTGTTTTCTACGAATCAAAGCACTCTATCTTTTATATAGATTGTTTTTTAAGCTGCATGAGAAGTTTCGATTGTGTTTATCTATATGGTTTGACTAATGAATCACCATTAGGTCTATTAAAGTTTAACACATTTGCAACAAACTTTTTTTCCAGAATTGGTCCTTTTAACTTGCCCCTTTCGATCCACTCGATTACTTTTTATGGGGCTACTTTTGTTCAGTGGCTTATGTGGATATATCATATATACTTTAAAAATTGTTGAAAACTTGTATTCAAATATAAAACTATAATAACACAAAAATTCAGAAATGAGGTTCGTAAATTTTACCAAAAGGTTAAAAAAAACCTCCCAAGGGTACCAGAAACGAACCGAAGCCTGTAAAGACGATCAGGGGAACATCGTAGTAGAACAGCAGTCGATATTGAGAATATGGATAGATCACTTCTCCAAATTATATAACGGCGATGACGAACCGAATTCCGCTGTAAGGGAGATAGAACCACTCAACCTCGGCAACGCAGATCAACAATTCCGCCTACCCGACCTTGACGAAGTGAAGATAGCTATATCTAAACTTAAAGCAAACAAAGCTGCTGGAGCTGACGGCATCGCTGCCGAACTATTTAAAGCAGCAGGCGATGACTTGGTACGGAGCATGCACCAACTCATCTGCAAAATATGGTCGGAAGAAAGTATGCCCGATGAGTGGAATCTCAGCATAGTGTGCCCGATACATAAGAAAGGCGACCCTCTAAACTGCACCAACTACAGAGGCATCAGTCTCCTTAACATTGCGTATAAGATCCTCTCTGCCGTATTATGTGAACGTCTGAAGCCATTCGTCAACAACCTGATTGGTCCTTATGAGTGTGGCTTCAGACCAGGAAAGTCCACTATCGACCAAATATTCACACTACGGCAGATCTTGGAAAAAACCCAGGAGCTTCAAATCGATACCCACCATCTCTTTATCGATTTTAAAGCCGCGTCTAGTTTTAGCATCCCTGTCAAACTTATCCGTTTGTGCAGAATGACGATGGAGAATGCACGCTGCTCTATCAAGGTCGGAAAATATCTTACCGATGCATTTGATGTCAAAAAAGGTTTTAGACAAGGCGATGCACTGTCATGCAACTTCTTCAACATCGTTCTGGAAATAATTGTGCAAAACTCAACCGTCAACACTAGAGGCACAATCTTGCAAAGATCCATCCAATTACTCGGATACGCAGATGATATGGACATAATTGGAAGATCAAACCGTGATGTCAGTGGAGCGTTTTTGAGCATTGCGACGGAAGCGAAAAAGATGGTTTAAGTGGTCAATGAGGGCAAGACGAAGTATATGCTGTCATCAAAAAAGGACACTGAACGACGACGTCTTGGACAAAACGTCACCATGGACAGCTATAACTTTGAGGTAGTTAAGGACTTTGTCTACCTAGGCACCGCTATTAATGCAGACAACGACACCAGCGCTGAAATCAAACGAAGAATAACGCTTCTTTGAACTTAGAAGGCAATTGAGAAGTAAAGTCCTCTCTCGAGCATGTAAAATCACCCGGTTCTCATTTATGGCGCTGAGGCCTGGACCCTGTCAAAGAAGAATGAGAGCGTCTTAGGATGCTTCGAGAGAAAAATTCTTCGGGTGATTTTTGGTCCCGTACCCATAGATGGAGAATGGAGGAGAAGATATAACGACGAACTGTACGGGCTGTACAGCAACACTGACCTAGTTAGCAGAATTAAAGTCCAACGGCTTAGTTGGCTGGGTCATGTAGAGCGGATGGACATCAACGCTCCAGCCCGGAAGGTCTTCGAATCCGATCACGAGGGACGGCGCAATAGAGGAAGACCGCGACTCAGGTGGCGCACGCAGGTGGGAGAGGACCTCAACCAACTTGGCGGGCGAAACTGGAGACAGCTAGCTAGGGACCGAGCTGGCTGGAGACGGTTGTTGGTTGAGGCCCAGGTCCGCCCCGGACTGTCGCGACCTTAAGTAAGTAAAGTAACACAAAAATTCTCTCCAACAATATTTCCATCTTGTATTATTCACTTCTATTGCAGAATTCGACGAATGAGCTTAATTGAGCGTTTTAATTAACTCCAAAACATTTGCTGTTACCAAATCCGAAGAAAGAATTTGAAACGAATTTCGATAATATGCGCTGCACCACCGACATCAAGAGCGTATGCATTGGGGATAGGGAAGCAAATTCATTCGAGAACTTATCAGGTTGAATTTCTGTAATCTTAATTATACATAAATTACGTTTCACATTGTTTGTCTGCGATAAACTTCCAAACTACTTAACCGATTTTAATCAAACACCGTGTTTAATTTGAACCCAGTTGAAAGATAGGATAGCTTGCACCTCGATTTATGATCGCAAAATTATTTTATTGCAAGTTTTGTTGTCTATTATTTGACAGTCACAAACAATTCTAACAAATTGCTGCATCTGTTGACTGCTTTAAGTAAGCATTCAATAGATGGCGCTATGTCAATCCTCCAAACGTTTCATATAAGCTGAAAATTAATACTATAACCACCCCATATTGCTGAGGCTAAGCTATAGGTATGTTAAATTAATTTTGGATGAAACAGTGAATTTAACTTTTTTATTGTTAGCATTGCCAGTTAGTAGTATCCGTAGCGTCATGGAATGCGTGGTCAATAAAAAATGTCAATCTGTTGATTAAGGAAAACTTCAGGTTATCAATTAACAAGTACTGGGACCGCAAGATCCAGTTAGTTTCAGTGACCCTAGCATGTTCCCTAAAAGCAAAAACACATTCAGGAAAAAGAACGATAATGACCTTCCGTGTCTGAAACTCCAAATACTGAAAAGAACAGTGACGTACTCCGGACAGTGCAAATAGATCCAGAAGAAATCATCTTTGACGATGACTTTTTTATAATTGAAGATTCGAAGGAAAAAGTGGAGGCGGTGGGATCTGCTTCCCAGCAAGTGTACAAGGTGAATGTTAGCCTTCGCCCCAACCACGACCTGGAAAATAGAGCCCTACTAATCACTTTTACCTTCGAAATGGTATGACACAATGGCGATCTGAGAACCACGGTTTCATGCGGTTCGATGACGATTCCTTGGCAACTGCCATAATCGCCGAGCAAACGGGACCAAGTCCCTTGTTAGTGTCCAAGGCTGAGTTTCAGCTCATCTTCAACTCAATAAAAAACAAAAAGTCAGCAGGTGTCGATGGTATATCCAACGTTGAACTAAGACATTTTACGATGGAAGCAATTGACATTTACACCACACTCTTCCATAATGCACTAAAAAATGCATATTATCATAGACTAACTAATATTAGTTAGTCTATGATATTATCTAGTGCATTGGAAGACTGCTGTGGTTGATCCTCTCCCGAAAAAGGGAAAGGACAACTCCAACCTGTCAAATCTTCGGTCGATAAGTCTTCTTCCGAGCATCAGCAAAGTTTTCGTAAAGATCATCAATAGGGCTCTGACTAAGTGGGCTGCGGACAGCAAAATAATTCCGGATAAACTGTTTGGGTTCAAGGCGGATCATGACGCAATTCACGCTGCGTCTAAACTCGTTTCTGATATCAAATGGAATAAATCAAAACAAAAATGCACAGGTGCTGTTCTGCTTGATCTGGAAAAGGCCTTTGACACCGTATGGTTAGAGGGTCTTTACCTAAAATTGAGCAGGCTTGGCATAAGCAAGCCATTGTTGTATAAACTTTACGATATGCTTAACGGTAAAAAGTTTGTTGTCAAAAGTGGCAATGTAACTTCTACCACAACATTCTTAATTAGAAATGGTCTTCAACAAGGAGCGCTGAATGCGCCGATTCTTTTAAGTATTTACACCAGCGATCTGACAAGTAGTCTTACAAAGGCAATTTCGTACGCCAACGATCTAATTGCGTACAGAACGGGCGGAAAGGTTGAGGTTATTAGAATTCTCTTGCAATAATATATGAAAATAATTGTCCTGGAGTCTGAGACTTCTGTTCCGGACTCCATGGATACGTGACCAGGGCCAGATCAGCCTTCGCTCTGACGAAACGGTTGTTTTATAGCAGTCGGCTTGACCCCAAATTTTAACATGGCTCTCAGACGGCCGATGATCGTTAATGGTTGACCTGTGTGGTTCAACGTTACCCTTTTCCAGATGGAGAAGTTTCGAGTGTTCGAGGGGCAGTGTTTACGATGCTCTACCGGCTTATATCGAACAGCCGAATCCTCTTACGTGCATTACTATTCCAAAGATGTCCTATACAACGTTGCTCGAATTAACAGAATTGACAATTCGAGGTCACATTGCAAGAGCTATGTCTTCGACCAACAATTTACTTTTCAGGGTGTTCTATCCGAACGACCACCAACGAGCACCAGAGGTATTTCTCAGCATAGATTATTAGTTCCACTTATCTACCACGTCAGACGGTCAACCGTGAATAGGCGACTCCTGTACAATCGGGACGTCATGGCACAAGGCGGAGCAGAGCTCCTTCGGTTCCAGTAGGGCTGTGTCCGAACGGGACAGTACTGATAGCGTGAAGCAGGAAAACCAGTTTTGGTGGTTTCAATCGGCATTTGACAGTGGGTAATCGGGATGGGGTTTTAAGCCTTGGCCGGTTTACATACTTGTTTTATAGTTTTAGGGTTTCGTTTAAGGTAGAATGGTGGCGCAAAAAAAATACAAAACAAATACAAAAAAAAAAAAGAGGCTGGGATGCGACCCACACTGATAACTTCCCATCCCGTCTGTCGATTTGTCTTGCTTAAAAGTTTGTCTTTATGTACTCGTATCAATTTTTACCAAATTTGCGTACCATTTTTTATGAAAAAACGGACTGTTGGATTTTTATATAAAAATTACTGAATATCGAAAACAATATTTTCTGTGAAATAAAATAAATTTCAAGCCAATATTTTTAAGTTTTGAAAAGATATTTGAGTCGAAAGTAAATTTTTACGAAATTTTAGTATTGTTTTTTTTTAGAGTTTTATTTTTTGTAACAAAAACTGTGAATTCGATTTTTTTAAATTTTACCAACAATATTTCTTATGAGATAAAATTACTTTAAAGCCAATACTTAAAATTTTTAAAGAGATATTTGGGTCAAAAATCAATTTTTACCAACTTTTATACATTTTTTTTAGGTTTTTATTTTTTGTAAAAAAAATGTCAATTCGATTTTTTTCAAACTTTAATTGAATGTTGACAGCAAGATTTTTTGAAAGATAAAAGTAAATTAAAGCCAATATCTCAAAGTTTTGAAAAGATATTTGCGACGAAAATCAATTTTTACCAACTTTTATACGTTTTTTTTTTTTAGGTTTTTATTTTTTGTAAAAAAACTGTCAATTTGATTTTTTTCAAACTTTATTTGTATGTTGACAACAAGATTCTTTGAAAGATAAAAGTCAATTAAAGCCAATATCTCAAAGTTTTGAAAAGATATTTGAGACGAAAATCAATTTTTACCAACTTTTATAAATTTTTTTTTTTAGGTTTTTATTTTTTGTAAAAAAACTGTCAATTCGATTTTTTTCAAACTTTAACTGAGTGTTGACAACAATATTTTTTTAAAGATAAAAGTAAATAAAAGCCAATATCTCTAAGTTTCGAAAAGATATTTGAGTCGAAAATCAATTTTTACCAACTTTTATAATTTTTTTTTTAGGTTTTTATTTTTTGTAAAAAAAACTGTCAATTTGATTTTTTTCAAACTTTGATTGTATGTTGACAACAAGATTTTTTGAACGATAAAAGTAAATTAAAGCCAATATCTCAAAGTTTTGAAAAGATATTCGAGTCGAAAATCAATTTTTACCAACTTTTATAAATTTTTTTTTAGGTTTTTATTTTTTGTAAAAAAAACTGTCAATTCGATTTTTCTCAAAATTTTTCAAAATGTTGAATACAATATTTCTTATAAGATAAAATAAGTTTGAAGCCTAAATTTAATGTTTTTGAAAAGATATTTGAATCGATATTCAATTTCTACGAACTTTGAGTAATGTTTTTTTTAGATTTTTATTTTTTATAATAAAAACTGTCAATTAGATTTTTCTCAAAATTTTATCAGATGTCAAAAACATTATTTTTCGTTGCACAAAATTGTTTTAGGGATAAAATCATATTTCAGTCGTAAAATTTTGGAGGTGACAAATTTTTTTTTTTCAGTTTTATTGATTTAAAAAAAAAACCGTTGTATTGATTTTTTTCAAAAAATATACCTGTTTGGTATCACGTTACAATCTATTATATAAAATTTAATTCAAGTCTCTAGCGTTTTTGGTTAGTAAGATATTTAAGGTTAACCAAAATTTTCACCTTTTTTTCAAACTGCTATGGTAAAAAAACCACCCACGCAATTTTCTTGAGAGCCCTTTCTGCATCTTTCTGCCTTTTTATCTGTATAACAAAATTTATTTGAAGTCTATATCTCTTCTGGTTTTTGAGCTATGGACGACGAAAAAAACGTCGCGAACGTACGGACGTACGGACGTACGGACGTACGGACGTACAAACGTACGTACACACGCACGCACAGACATCTTTCTAAAAATCTTTTATTTCGACTCTAGGGACCTTGAAACGTCGAGAAATGTCAAAATTTTCAATTTGACAAATCGGACCCATTACAATAACTTCCTATGGGAAGTTAATAATACAAAAAAACATTCAATAATCAGCTGTTAATAAAGTAGTTACTCTGAAAACGTTATCCTGTTCATCAAAGTATTTACAGACAGCTACAAACTATGGTTTTTGAGATCATTCAATAACAGCCTTTAAACGATCTTCGAAAGATGCAATTGATTTTCATCTCAACATTCTAAAAGTTGTTTTCAAAGAGTTGGTGATGCACTGTAAAGAAAGAGCAATTTTCGTAAAGTTCGTACGCTTTTTCCTTTCTTTTGTAATCCGGGGTAAAACTTAACAACGAAATTTCATTTTGACTTACAATTATTTAAGGTAAGCCTCAATATCAAGATTTATGCCCCTCTTTGAACACAATTTACCTTTCGCTTTCCATACAATTTCTATAATCTTTCATTCGGGCAAATTTCGACAAGAATCCAAACCAAGTTTTTATTTAAGTGAAAAATAACCAATGTTAAGTTCAAATATATTAAGTTAATCGTAATAAATGTTCAAGTGTTTTTTAAATCTTAAGAGTTGTAGATGCTCTGGGCAATATTACGTCTCTTAAATTAAAAACAATTGTAATGTTTGTTTGATTTTAAAATCATTACATATATAAATTAAAATATTTCACTTTATGACTTTGTATTTTTTTTTATTTATTGAATTTTAAGACGTTAAGATGTCAAAAAAGGAAAGTTCAAAAAAGATAAGGTAGTCTTAGGAATCAACCATGTAGTTCATGCGGCGAATTCTATAATTAAGTCTTACAACGCCTGTACATGATCAGTGGATCGACATGATTAGAAATTAAGAACTTTGAGTTCTTAAAATATCAACTAATATTTTCAACACAAAAGAAATGAGGAATTTAAAACGTACGCTGCTATGAAAATTCTATAAAAAGAGTAAGAACTGATATGTACTCTAATATGTTTTTTTTCTTCTCTCAGGGAACCTTAATATTATGATTAGCTCATTCAATACTTGTCGTCCTGTGAACTATTTAAGTTTACAAACAGACACCAGATCCTTACTCATTCCACAATGGTTCTCTATGTGATTCTATATACAATGAACTCTGAAAGAGTATCCTTTGCCTCTCGTTTAATATTGTATACACTTTCTTTGTATATCCCAAAGTATTATTTTGCATTTTCATCGAACAAAACTTGGAGCTTTGAGCATTGGATTTATTTCTTTTTTTTTAAGAACAAAAAAAGGATTTTTTAAAGTTTGAGAATGTTTCGAAACAGTTTTCTATACTTGGTATTAGATGAACAATGTTCAAGAGCTAAGGAAATTTTCAGGATTTTATCATTATACCTTCTTTAATGGGCACCCTGTATAAGTTTTTGTGTTTAAGGGAGTAGTTTTAGCTCCTCAAATGGATGTTTTAAAGAAAAACTTAACTAAACTATATACATTTTTAAAATAATAAAAATAGATTTAATTTTGAAAGAACGTGTAGTAATTTATTTTATTCGTACTCATTTTTGCAACCATTAGGGCATTAAATTTATTAGAAATATTATGGAGTCAAAAGTGTTTTGTCGTTTCAACTAAATAAGCTAAAATAAAAATAATGAAAACTTTTAAGTCATTTGAGACCAACAAAAGTTATCTTACGGCAACATAGTTCTTGAATGAGGAAAATATATCGGTGTCAGGTGAAATATTAAGAAAATAATTTACTCCGATGCTTACTTACAATTATGTCAAATGGTTTAATATAATGCATATTGCTAAATATTTAAATAAAATATACATTTTTAATTTTTGTTTAAATTTTTCGAATTGGTTTTAAAAATAAATTAATCTCACAGCACATATTAAGTCACATGAGAATAAAATTAAAAGCAGTGCTACCGAAAAAACAAAACATTTCTTTTAGATTCCGATTGTATGAAAGATTAGTACTAATTTGTTGTGTCTATATTTCTTAAATTTTGAGTAATAAAATATCATGAAAGCACACTAAAATGTATAATGCCTAAATCAATACCACGCTTTAGATTGGTTCGGCTTTTGATAGGTTTCCTACTGACTGAACGATACTTTACGATATCTTGAGTTAGAGTGCGCGACATAAGAATTTGTAAAACGTTATGTGCTTAAAACCTAGGGATATAAGAAGAAGACAAATTACTGAAATTTTTGTTGATTTATTTATTTATCTTATTTTTTATAAATTAAACAATCAAAGGAAAGACATTGCTGCTAATAACAGATTTTGAAATAAAACAAACAAAATTGCAATGGAATATAGTTGTAAGCTGTCAAAGCGCGACAATACTTACAATTTGAATTATTTGTGAAAGTCTAAAGAAGGTTTGTAGAGAAAATTTTTAAAAAATCTTGAAAAGGTGTAAAATCAACATCCTTCTATACTCTCATATACAAACGATTTGTACTATAATACTTAAGGAAATCCCGATTTGTCGATTACCTTGGAAATATCCAACGGTGCTGTAATAATTAATTGAAGATATGTGTCTAACGATTGTAAGTAAGGCATTAGCACAATTGGGTATGACCGAACCAAATCGTGAGATACATGATTTTTTTGATCATGAATTGTAAAGTGAGCAGGAGTTCAATTCTAATGATTTACGTTTTTTTGTACAATCGAATATAACCCAATTGAATATTCAACAAAAACATGTGTATGACACAATCATGCAAGCCGTTTCCAATAATACAGGTAGATTATATACCTTGTGGTACCATCAAAACTTTCGTTGTATCATTGATTTTAGCGACTATTCGATCGGAAGAGAAAATTGAATTGGCACTTGCATCTTCGTGAATTGCTGCTACATTATTAGAAGGTGGTCGGACCATTAAAATTGCGATTGAATATATGGGTGATTGAAATTTCAACTTGCTTCTTCGAGAAATTCTGCTATGGCAAAATTTCTGTGATTAACGTCAATTATTTTATGGGACAATGGCGAATACAAAATCAATAGAAGCATTTAATCGAACAATGCCAGATTTACGCGGCAAACAACTGCTGTTTCGCTGGTGCTCTGATATTGCTGTCATTGTTTCATCAAATATTGCCTGTCATTCCTCGATCAACTCCTACTGATGAAATAAATCCCTGTTTGAAGTCATCAGTTCTTTGGAAATATGTACGAATATTGACACTGAACATTCATATGCGTATTTACCTATATATAATGATGCAACTGCCCATGAGTTATCAAAACAATTGTTAGAAATTGGTGATGATAAAATTCCAATAGACATTGCCAACGGACTGATCACTTTACCGAACAATTTTTGCTTGCGCAATCTATAGATGAGTTGATTGAATATTCTTCAGAATTACAGATATCATGATTGGTTGAAAGAACGCACCACTTAGCACCGAAAAATATTCATATCAATGCCATTAATTTTTAAATTCAAGCGAAACTTCCAGGTGTAGTCACGACATGTTAATCAATTGACAGTGTTATAAATCAAGATAAGGCAATGAATTATCCAATTGAATTTTTAAATTCATAGGACCCGGCTGGTAAACCACTGCATTGCTTGAATCTGAAAATTGGTTCTTTGATTATATTATTGCGAAACATTAATCCACCAAAACTGTAATGGCACCAGATTGGCAGTGAAAAATGTATTGCCAAATTTGATGGAAGCTACAATCTTAACTGAAAGGAGAAGTGTGTTCAATACCGCGTATCCCTATGATTCCAACCGATATGTCATTTGAATTCAAAAGATTACAATATCCTGTGCGTTATCATTTGTAATGTTCATAAATAAGGCTCCAAGGCAAACACTTCACGTTTGTGGTGTCAATTTGGAGGATTCATGTTTTTCACATGGCCAACTTTATGTTGCCTGTTCAAGATTCGGTACCCCCAACGGTTTATTTCTTCATGCTCAAAATGGAAAAACTAAAAATATTCTTTATCCAACTGTTTTAGGCTAACCCATATAAACCCACCATAGTAAGAGTACCCAATTCTTTTTTATTTTTTACTCTTTACTGATAAATATAATATTAACAGTATATCATTTGGGTCATTTGGACTTTTAAAAAGCTAGCAGTTCAAAATATTTTTTTTTGTGAAAAAATAAAATTAATAATCATTTTTCTTATTACTATACCTTATACGTAGCGAAGCACGTACCGAGCTGCTAGTAACGATATAAAACTAAGTACACATAAGTTATGTTATATCCTTTTTGCGGTTTCTAAATTATAGGGCTGAAATTCGACATTTGTCAAAATAGTTTGTTAAAGCATATACAAATTGTTAAAACCTACAAAAATGGTGAATCAGCGACAGCCACATATCGTGCTTAAAGGACAGATTATGGTTTACATAATTGTCCAAAGCAATTAGCAAAATGTGAAGAAATTTTAAAAGACTGGTTTAGTTACAGATATTAAGAGCCCTGTGCGTCATAGTTTCACTCGTGTCACTGAAAATGTCGATGCTGTAAGTTTTAGTATTGCCCCGAATGTATCGTTTCTTCCTGGTTCTCAGGAATTAGGACTGTCCTACGGCACATTATGGCATTATGGGTCTAATTCTACATTCATATATGTCCAGCTCACACAACAACTGAAGCCAGCTTAAGCCCGGATTAATAAGGGGGCTAGGGGGGACTGCAGCCCTGGACCCCGAGGAAATGAGGACCCCATCCCATTAAAAATATTTGAACGGTAAAACCGTGATATTCAAACAGGACAATCTAATAAACCAAACAAATAAAAACCAAAATTAGTTGGCCCAAGAAAATCCAAACTCGAATGTTATATTCCCCAAAAACGTTAAGCCCATATAGCTCAACTCTCAATTAATCCTATAAATTTTGAACCCATTAGCTAGTATATCCAAAAAGTCCAACCCGCATAGCCTAAATCGCTATTAACCCAAAACCGTATACTAAAAAAAAATCCATGCAGAATGATAATATTCATTCCTCCAATTTTTTTAAATCTTTACAAAAATTGTTCAACTTTTTCAGTTTATCTACACATGGGTGGAATGTATTTCAAAAAGAAAGTGGAAAAGTAACGAACTTGTCCATAACTCGATGTTGCCGAAAAGAGCAGATGCTGTGAATGCTCAATGCTTGTATTTTTAATGCGTTAAGCTGCTTAGCTCATAATCAAAATCAAAAATTAGATACACTCATGAAGCATCATCTTTAAAATCGAAAATTATTGAACTTGAAAATGCCTTTAAGGCGGTATTTTGGAAAGATATTTTAAATAGATTTGACGTATTTGAAAAAACTAGAAATAGATTTAAACGTATCTAAGAACATGATGTTGCCTTTGATTGAATATTTTAAAAATACACAAATTGAAATAGAATTGAAGTTAATCCAATGGCGGATCCAGGGGGTCGTGGGGGTCATGACCTGGGAGATAATTTTTTTGCTTTTTCGCAGTAATTCCCTTTAATTAAAAACTAAACGTATTGTGTTAATGGATATGACCCCCATTATATTTTGAATTATTTATTTTTTGTCTATGAAAATAACATTTATATTTTACTTTCTTAAACTTTGTTGCTAAAAGTACTACTTTTGACTGAAGATTGAACCAAGAACATAATATGAGTCGGATATTCAGCCTTATTCCAAAAAAACAGCACAATTTCATCAACTTTTGACCAATTGACGATCCAGGGGGGGTCACATGAGCCAAAAAGCTTATAACAGTTAAGTTGTACTCGTATAAGTAAAGATTTTATTTTAAGATTTATTAGTAATTTAACGACGTTCACCAAAAAGTGGTTTGCTGGCAAAAACAACTCAAATTTTGATTTTCACTCTATTTAGAATTTGAAAAAACTTTAGTCAATTAAACTATTTTCATAAAAATTGATTCTAAGAAAAAGAGTAAATGTCCAGGTTCTTAAGAAGAAACCTTGAATAAGAGATCATGAATTTTATATTAAGTTGCTTTTGAATTCCTGAAAGTCGCCTTCAATTATATTATTACATTTTTTTGACACACATAAATAGTGATTATTGAAGTGATTTTTACTGCGACATATAGGAACTATATAGCAAGTTTTGCATAAGTAAACAATTTCAAACTAGAGTTTTTTATCAAATATGACATTACGACGGTAGCGAAGCCGAAAAAAGTGGGTACCCCGATTCCTTTCGTCTGTTTGTCTTACCTGGCTCCTACAGTCTAAACAATTGTGTTGATTGCAATTAAGGAGTTTTGCTTTATTTTATTAATACGAAAAATAACAGCAGTCCCAATAAAATTTTTTTGGTTAAAACATGTGATTTTTCTAAAACTTTCTCTAAATTGTGTGTTCTTAATTTGGCTTCTTTCTACAAGAAAAACACATATTCAAAAGAACTTAATTTTGTTTTTAAGTTTTCTCAAAAACTAATGGAACGATTTCAAAATTCTTCTATTTCTGTGCAAGCTCTTGTCAATGATAAAATGCATGATGGTTTTTATGATCAAAAATGTATTTTTTTTTTGATTTTTAATAAAAAACTAATTTTGTTTACAAAAGTCGATATTTCAGAAAGGGGACAACATTTTTGACGAAATTTTAATGCAGAATGTTCATATATTTATAACCTCTTTATTAAGTGATTTTCGAAAAAAAAATATGTTAATCTAGATTTTGTGACAAATAAAATGGCACTTAAAGTTTTGAGAAAAAATTATTTTGCAGGTACATTTTTAAATCTTAAAATATAGAAAATATTTTTAAACAGACTTTTTGGAAGAAATTAGCAAGTTCGCGTTCGGGTTTTCTGTTGAATACAAAAGATTTTTAAAAATAAAAAAATCTACTTTTGAAGTGAATTTGCTTTGGATGCTCTAGAACGCAGATTCAAACAAAAATGTCAATAATATAAATGTCCCAAAAAAATCAAGTGACACTTTTGTTAAATTAATGGCTAAGTGAAAAACATAATAAACGTTTCATATCTATTGATATAAAAGCTTTGAAACGTGTAATTTGTGAGTACTACAAAACTTTTCTTCCCAAATTATTTGTTTACTCACATTACTTTGTTTTAATCTAATTTTGTTTAGAGAAATTATGTACTTAAAGCAGCTACTTACTTGAATTCAAGAATCAAACTTTTTTGTCTCTACAATTTTTAAGTTTTGTAAGATCAAAATACGAGTAAGCAGACTGATAACGAGAGTAAAAAGAAACTCCCGGAAATAGATTTCAAAAAAACTACATCAAAAAAAAGCCCGACATTTTTAAGTACATATCAGATCCTCTCTTATTTTCTAGATTTTTGAATTTTTGCAGCGTTCTTTGCGTTAATAGAAATAAAAGCAAGAAAAGTGTGTTTTGTTTTTGGAAAAAAACAACATTTCAAAACAATTTCCTACACTTCTACGCCAAATGCACCAAAAATCCTCTTAGCTATTGTATTTAAGCTCTCAAATATGGTATATTTAGAAAACTGTTGGAATCTTGGAATGCTTTCATATGAGTCATCCAAATAGTCAAATAGTTAGACCATACCTTGCTGGACAACAGTGTTCTAAATAATTTTATAACTAAAGTTGGCATTTTAGCAATTATTAAATTTTGTTAGCATCCTTTACAAAACAATAAAGAACATTTTTAAGCGGTGAGTAAAAACTCATATAAGTATGTGACCCTCCCTGATGAAATGTCTGGATCCGCCCCTGCGTTAATCAGGAATTTTCTGATTTCAATAAAAGAAAAATTTCAAAAATATTGAACAACCTAGAAAAAGAAAAAGAAAAAGAAACGCTCAATGAATCTGATAAGTTTAGAATTGGCACTTTTTATGTAAAAACAGATAAATTGCTCACAGAAATGCATAAGAGGATTGAACCCTACACTGACATCACTGATATCTTCGGAGTAAAACCAAAAGCAAACAATTAAGCCGAAATTTATAATACAAATTTAGAAATTGAATTAACTTACGAACTAGAGCAGCTTATTCAAATGATGAAATTGCAGCCACAAGTTTTTTTTCAAATTCAAAAAGAAAAAAGTAAACTTATTTCAATATTTAAAATACTTAACTGGATCGTTGAAAAACAAATGATTGATGTTTTTCCAAATGTTTATATGAATATTCGAAGATCTTTCTCAGTCCTCAGCACTTGGGTGATAGCTTCTTGGATTTTCGATGCGTCAACTCCTCTAGGCATCGTCACTGAGAGCGTGGACTCCTAGCGTCCTGGGTTATTGGTTTGGATCGCTTGGGGTTAAGCACGCTTTGGGTTATTTAGTTGGCTTGTTTGGGGTTTAGGACGCTCTGGGTTATGATGGGTTGGCTTGCTTGGGTTTTATATCTTTTAAGGGGGTCTCAAATTTGAAATAGCCACGAACCCCCATTTTCTTTAATCCGGGCCTATTCACAAGGTCGTCGTAAATACGCTTCTAAGACGAAGCACATTTCCCACTCAGTTGATACGTTAATAAACAAAATTTTCGTATTTTGGGCTATGAAAATTCTCAAGTAACTCAAAAGAGGCCATTAAATCCACAAAAAGTCAATGTTTGGTCTGGAGGTCTGATTGTCACCTTCAATTCGGAGCGTTATGGTCATATGATAACCGACTTTTTTAAGCTGCTATTAAAGAATACGACTTGGAGAATATGTGGTTTCGTCATGAAAAGTACTTTCTTAAATTAGCCATTCGGATTCGGCTTAAAACCATAGGACCGCTTTGCTTTTAAATTTGTAAAGTAAAGAAAATACTCACCCAGTTTTCTTAGAGTAATTTCTGCATTATTCTGTGTGTACCTTTAAGCTATTATCTCTACTGGTTCTTGAAATATGGACGATATAAAATTGTATCTCGAACGTACGAACGTACGTAGACATGCACACATAGACATCTTCCTATTTAGACTCTAGGGAATTTGAATCGTTAAGAAATTTTAAAATTTTTAATTCGACGAGTCGGACCGATTAGAAAAACTTCCTATGAGAATTCAATAAAGTTTTTAATCTAATTATGTTTTTAAAATCAAAGGCGAAACATTTTAAACGACATTTTTGGTAATGTACTTGCACTAGCGTACAAGATGATTGACCTAACTTTAAACGATTTTAATATCTTACCTCACTTACCTTACTTATCTTTTAACAATTTGCTAAGGCTTAAACACGGCATGGCTACTTAACTTTTAGCAATTTTATAAACCCTTATGACTCTGTACAATTTTTCTTTGAAAAGCAGTAGATGCAATGGTCACTTTTAAGACACGTTGGGACTCTAATTAAAAAAAAGAAAGGTTTAAAATTTTTGACTCCCTAAATATTTTTGACTCTGCTAAATATTTAGCAAATTGCTAATTATTTGTGTACAATTTTGCAACAAAGTCTTAAAGGTGCTTGGCTTACTCCTAAATTTCCTATCCGCGTTCGCAAAATGTTATTAAAAATCTCTAGGTTTCAAACTCTACAGCCCTGGTTGGGATTAAAAACTTTTTCAAATGATATGCATAATTTGTTTTGAAGGCAAAAGGATCAACTCGCAACAGAGTTTTAAATAAAATACTGAAACTTTTATACTTACAACCGAGAATAACAATATATACGTACCTATTTGTATAGACAAACTGCTCAGCTTAAGGAAAGTTTAGCTTTTTAGCATCAAGGAGTCTCAGTTAAAAAAAATAAATAAAAAGAAGTCTGGGAAATTAATCGTGATGTTGTACAACATCTACCTAAATATAAAATATAACACAAAGTTAACGATATAAAATAGAGGAAAAGACTTTTTATTGCGAAGTCATTCAGTCATGGTGTGTGCCTTTCTATTTAATTGTCATAAAAGTTTTGATTCCCTTTAGGGATTGTGTCTGAATAAGAAATGATTGTGTATTTCTTCCTTTTATTCGTCGTCGTAGTCGTCGTCGTCATATTTTTCCTTTAACATCCATCACACAATCCACTCAATTTATGTATCCTCGTCGTATTTTCTATGACTCCTTGAGTTATCATATTCAAAAGAAGGATGCACGGATGCAACCTGACGCCCGCCATCATATAGCCAGCCAGCGTATATCTCTTCAAATAACCAATCAATGTTAAAATGTGTTGTATTCCCTTGACGATGCGATGACGATGGCTTTGCCGCTTCCTCCGCCACCACCTCTAACGCTGCCGATGATGCTGCTCTGATGATGGCAGAAAATCGTCTTTCGGTACATCATCTCCTCATCATCGTCCTTATAGTGGATGACGATTTCATAGACATGGCAGTGACTTTATTCACTATATTCGGATGCTGCAGCGGATGCAAATAAATATATACAAGGATACTCGCTCTCGTACCTATGATGGGTGAAGGATATGTTCAAGACATTTCGGAATAAAATGTCCCTGAATTTGTGTACTGTTCCGCTAACAAGAAAAGGGAGGTTTTCATTGGAATTTTGTCAATGGCATTTGTAACTTGTTATGAAGCTACCTCGCGCTGAGTGAAAGTCATTTTTGTTCATTAAATATGTTAATTTTTTTAAATATATAAATAAATATTAGGGACCTAGTTATCAGTACCTCAAGGAAGAATTCAAGTTAAGTCCTTGCATATCCATCAAGTAAGTATTAATTTCTTTTCAATTTGAATTTTATAAATTAGTCAATTCTTCTTGATGGAACTAACTGCAAGAACGACAAAGTTAGTATTTGTTGCTTAAGTCACAATTCCTCGAAACCACAAGGAACTAGAGCGGATCTTTCAACATCCTGCGATGTGCTGCTGGTCGGGGGGTTATGGTCAGTTGATGTCCTTCTTTTTCTTTTGTTTGGTTTTTCAATTTCAAGCCTTAAGTAAAATATGAATTTCTATGAAAACTCATTTCTAATATGCTCTTTTTGGGCTTTTCTCAAAGGACTTATATTTTTCCTTAAACGTTTTGTATTTTTGTGTGATACGCGCACTTAAGGCAACGGGTATTTTTATATTCAGTGTCTTTTCCTCACATTTTTCTTTTAAAAGGTATGATTTTCTGTTTTGTATTTTCTGGAAGGGTAATTAGGATAATGAAATTATCTTTGTTAAGTTAAAATAATCTCTGAAAGAGAGCATCGTCGATGATGATGACGAAGACGATGAACGAAGAAAGAGCGACGATACGAAAAAGGACTTTTTAATTCTTTTGAATGAAAATTCCGTTGTACAACATTTATTCAAAAACAGAGAGAAAAAAAACTTAAAAAGGAATTGAAATTTAAATAATAATTAGAAAGGTATATGGAAGGAATATTACTTTTGAAATATCTACCTTTTTTTCTACCCCCGAAGACTTTTATATAAAAGGATATTTCAGCATTAAGCAGGAAAAGGGTTAATTTAAAGACAAAGATATTTATCCCTATTTTTATTTGTATTTACTTTCAATTGCCAACATAGTTAATTAAGGGGCTTCGTGCACTTAATTAGAGATCAAAATAAAATATAAGAAACCATGAATAGCGCTGGTAAAATCAATAGTTTGTGGTGCCTTTTCATGTATTTCAAAAAGAATACGTTCCTATGCACCATTGAAACAATTCTAATGATGCCTTCATTATTTCCCTAAATTTACTATCCTTATGGTGTCTTACAAGGATGTGAGTTGAAATCTGCCAGATTTTTCGATTAAGGAAACACTTTAATTGAAGTCCATTGGATTCCACATATTTTGTCCATCATTTAGGCAAATGATGGATATCATTCCAAAAAAATTTGCTCTCTTTTGAGCCAAACCATTCTAAGAGCCATTTTTGGACATCTTTAAAATTGGCTTGGCGAAGTGCTGTTGTGCGAGTGATTATCATATGCATCGATGCAAGACTGTGGTAGGCGGACGCGGCGACGTTGCAGAGTTCACTGTCTAACCAGGTTATAATAACTATAATTTCAGCACACCGCAATAGTTCCACAAAACACAAGGCATGGTCTTACGCCCGAAGATAAAAGGTGATTTTTAAAAAGCTATAGGAAAGTTTTTCAAAAAAAAAACACATACAATTCAGAAAAATTCATGAAATCTTTATTTGAATCGACAGTACCGTCCATATATCTTCTACTCTGAACGTCGAACTTGTCGAGTTGTAGAAGCTGAGTAAGGTCAATGATTCTCGAGAATTTTCTCCAGATGAGTCCTGAAACTAAAGGACGATCTTATCCCTCTACCTTCCCAAAATCATCATCCACTCCCACATAAACAAGGCATACCAGGCTACGTTTATGTCACAAAGTCCCATCCCACCTCCCACGTTTGTAATGGCGAAAAAGCTAGCAACGATCCTATCTCCTATACTCCTTCTCACTCTAGGTAACCTAGCTGAATTGCTGTTACCGAATCCCAATCTTTTCCTTACACGTCAGAATGATGAATTAACGTTAACTGACTCCCCACCCTTTCAGATGGACCTTTTTTCTTCGCGTCTCGTGGGACCAAAATGTACAAAACAAACAACAAAAACAAAAACACATGTGAGACCGGTATCACTTCAGGACCGGGCGGCAGCTTGGTGTCAAAGCCTGCTGTCGTATCTCTTGCGTCCAACACAGAGAAGGGAGTAGTGGCTAACCATGGACCCTCCTCTGCTGTTGGTAGCAACGAGAATAAAAAGGTAGCGATACCTAATTTCAGTAGTGGCAGGGTTGTGAAAAATGGCCCTACCACTACTAGTGAGGATACTTCCAGAAATGGAAAACTCTCTAGAGGCCTTTATAGACAAAGGCGGCAAGCGGCGTAAATCTTGAAGGCCTCTGGTGCATCATCGGGGGCTGAAAAGACTCAGCAGCAAACCGCTAGCGTCGAATGGGCCAAAAGCATACTTGCTTCAAAAAGATCCAATAAGGACTCTACGTCCAAGAGAGAAAGGTCTCTTGAGGGGGCCGTTCCGACACCAAAACGGCCTCGAGTGCACAACACCAGCACCCCCCTCAATGCCATCAAGAAACAAGCCAGTTTCAGTGACGTCGCGAAGGGCAAAGTCGTGGTTGCGGTCATTGACAGGAGCGATGATGATGGCACAATATCGGCTGATCGTTGGCAGTCGGTCAAGGTTAAGCTCTCGGGTGGCTTTTTAAGCATTTTGAGAGAGCTTCCAGGACCACTTCCTTCCATAAGCGATGGGGGTTGGCATCAAGGCCATGTCAAACTCATGGTTTGTGGCGACCAGAGATCTTGTGACCTTTACAAGCTTGCTGTCAGCCGGTTGGGTGAAATTTGGCCAGGTGCGAAGCTCGAGGTTGTCGCTGTAGAAGACATTCCTAGCAGACCTAGAGCCCGCATCTGGATACCGATTGAACCTGCTGGTATCGAGGACATTCTCGAGATGGTCAAAGTGGGTAACCCGTCCCTTCCGACGTATAACTGGAAAAGAGCCAAGCTAGAGTAAGTGAAGGGTCTTTATAGGAGCGCCATTGTGGTACTCAATAAAGAATCCTTGGCTCCTCTAGCCCTAAACGAGGGCTCCATAAACTATGGTTTCGAATCCATTAAAATTCGAATCTATAAAAAAGATGCGGTTAACGCGGAAAGCGGGCCTCCAAAAACTACCGAAGGTGAACTAGCGGTTGGTGAACCTGGGACGTCGTCTTCTCTCCTAACAGAGGGTGACGATGCACCCTTGTCCTCCTCCAATTCCAATCGCGACTGCACCCTCTACAAAAGTCGTGGACAGTCCATCCTTAATGGAGACTGAGGACGACCTTAACATGATCCTTCTGAGCGAGGACGAACTCTTGGGTTCATCCTCAGACTCAGAGGATTAGAACAAAACCATGGTGGAGGTTGATCTGCCTAATTGTAGCCAAAATGTTAGTACAGATTAATCTCCAACACTCCATAAAGGCCTCGGCCTCACTTCTTCTCCGTCTGGCGAGTAACGGGGAAGATATTGTCCTGATCCAAGAGCCATGGATTGTAGGATCCGTTGTTCTTAGGTACTTAGAATCAATTCCAAAGCACACAGACTACACCATCCACCAACTACAATTCGACAGGAATTTCCAGATTTCTATACCTACTAGATCTTTTTGGGAGGATAGGACATTCTTAGAGGATGAGTCAATCCACTTTTACACAGATGGCTCAAAAACCAAAGAAGGGGTTGGTGGTGGAGTGTACTCTGAACGACTGAAATTAAGTCTCTCATTCCGCCTTTCCAATCATTGTAGCGTGTTCCAGGCAGAACTTTTGGCGATTAAGGAAATCTTGTCTTGGCTCAAAGAAAACTTGATATCAACATCTGATATCCGTATTTTCTCCGACAGCCAGGCCGCTATCAAATCTCTGGACTCTGTCTCTACAAACTCTATAACAGTCCATAACTTTCGAGCATCTCTAATGGAGATGGCGCAGCAGTTTAATATTCACCTATGCTGGGTGCCGGGCCATAGAGACATTCCAGGTAACTGTAAGGCAGATGAACTCGCCAGGAACGGTACAGTACAACCCATCCTACCACGTTTGGCAAGTACTAGCATACCAATCGCTACTTGTAAACTGCTACTAATGCAAGACGCTGCCAGGAGGGCAGGCACCAGGTGGACCAACATCACCACGTGTCAAGCCACAAAAAACATCTGGCCAACACTGGATTTAAAACGTTCAAGGTGCTTGCTCTCTCTAAGCAAATCGCATATAAGCTCGATAATAGGTGTCATAACCGGACACTGTCTAATAGGAAAGCACGCCACGAGACTAGGCGTATTCTCAAATGACTTTTGCAGAAGCTGTAGGGACGAGGAAGAGGAAGAAACGGTTCTTCATCTTCTCTGCACATGCCCTGCTCTAGCTCGAAAACGCAAGAATTACCTAGGAGAATTCTTCTTTAACGATCTAAACGATCTAAATCATATCAGTATAATCAGCCTCTCACGTTTCGTAAGGGACTCTAACTGGTTCCATTGAGCTTAGGAGGAAGAATCAAGATTCATGTGGTATCACAATGGGCCATTAAACTGGCCTAAGTGTGTCCATTTCCATCTTGGACAGCCACTATAACCTAACCTAACCTAACCGTCCATATAAGTTAATGTTTGAAGATCATTTCTTATTTTGGCATACTCTTTCCAACATTTCAGTCGCTATCCAGGGCCAGATTTAGAGGTCCAGAGGTCTCGGGGCAATAAAGGAGTGGAGGTCCCCTCACCCCAAATTATTTTAAGTAAATCATTTTTTTCACTCGAGTTTTTCAATAAATAATTTATTGTGAAACCAAGTAGATTCCTTAAGTATTGAACAAACACATATAAAAATATAAACGGAAAAAAGATTTATCTGAAATTAAATTTTAGGGTTAACGACCGGAACCTTTCGAGCTTTTTTCGCCGAAAAATCGTTGATGATTTCGTTAAAATCCAGTTCTCGGAGTAAAACGATTTCAATGCTCAACTTCGATAGACGGTTTTGTCCCATCGTTATTCGAAGCCTATTTTTTATAATTTTCATTTATGAAAATGAGCTCTCTCTAGTGCAATTTGTTACCATCAAAATCAAATTCATTCTTAGTGCAATTTCAAGGTTGTGTAGCTCTAAAATTTTGATTTTCGAGAATTTGGTAGTAAAATAGTTCCGGCGATTGATTTGTTCCATAGTTCTTTTCGTGTTTGTATGAGTCAATCAAAGACACAAATTGAACCAATTCATTACCAAGACTAGGCTCTAAATCATCCGGATTCGCTTTCACCAATCCGGATACAATTTCATCAATGCCTCTGCTGCAAATTTTCAGCATCCATCTTCTCGATGTGATTCAGGAATCCAAATCTCGAACGTACAGTTCCATAGGCATGCAATCTTTCAGTAAGAGAAACGGATAGCTGGTCAATCACTCGTATGAAGGCGGATACTTTGTATTTTTCCATGGGTGACAGATTTGCGTCTTGTACTTTCCCATAATCTAGCGGATTCAACCTCACATTTCTCGTTCTGGTGCGGATGTGTTATTGCACTTATTCATCAGTATGGGATATTTTTTTGGCTGCTTCCTCTTATTTATCGAAATCATTTCGTTTAGATTCCGCGAATGATTTAAATGATTCTAATGCACGCATTGACTATTTAAGAATCATTTTTTAGCCTTGGAACATTTTGTTTGTAGCGTTGAATCGCTCCAAGAGATCGTTCCAAAATGTTGCAAACAAAGCCGTTTCGAGACCAGTAATCTTCTGTAGAAGGTGCGTTGCTTCATTTCTCACGATGTGTTTTTGCTCTTTATTGGAAGATATACTGGAAAGAGCTTCTTCGATTTCCGAAGAGCCGTTGACTAAGGCTTTCTTACCTTCTGCTCGACAAGGTCAACAAGTGTCGGCGAGCTTTTTTAGCCATTAAGCCATAGGGGTACTCCCTCAAAAGGAGTAGTGAATTGGAAGTGCTTCTTATCAGTCCCATTTGAGATTTTGATATTTCACTGATTGCCTAATTGGATATATCAAGAAATATAGATCAATGATTTCTGTTATTTAAGATTAATATAATTAAGTGATAATGTATGTACAAAGGACTGTAGGCTGTAGGTAAATGTAAAATAGCAAAAACAAAACATATATCAAAGGAAAAGATGTTTACTAGTGTTTATTAGTTGAAATTTGAAACAAAAATTTTCCGAAGTCTCTTTTGCGGGGGCCTCCCTTTTGTGCTGCCCTCCCCTTAATCCGGCAATGTTGCATAAATGCTTCAATGTTTTCTACCAATTGAAGCGGACTTGTCTGTATAGACATGAGCTTTAACAAAGCCTAACAAAAAAAGTCTAAAAGCGTTAAATCGTACGATCTAGGCCGAACGTGAAATAAATTGCTCACAGAATTCGCCTCTCAATAAGTCCATTGTTGCACGTGCTGTGTTTCATGTGGCACCGTCTTGTTGAAACCACAGAAAAAGTTGGATATCATCTCACGGTAGCGCTAATCATTCACAATAACTTACGATTGGCATAATCTTTGAAGAAGTATGGTCCAATGATGCTACCAGCCCATAAACCGCATTAAACTCTCTTTCTGGATGCATTGAGCCAAAAATGAGCTTTGTCGCTGAACACAATTTTTCGGTAAAAAGTGGATCAAAAATTTTACGTTGCAGTAGGTCGTTCGGCTTCAGTTCTTGCACCAGCTGTATTTTGAAAGACTTCATACCTAAATCCTTTCTCATAACTTTTGACGTTGTTGAGTAACAGAGGCCCAATTACTGCGAACAGCGACGCATCGATGACCATTATTAACACTGGCCGATACAGCTGCGATTTTTTCCAACAATGTAATTTTGTTGCGAAATTAAGTCACAATAGCTCCAATAGCCGGTTCAGTGTTTTGATTAAACTGACCATAAAATAGAAGAAGCCTACGATGAACTTTCTTAACGGAGGATGTATTTTGATAATAAAATTTAATAATATTCCAAGCCTTGTTCATTTGTCAAGCGATTCATTGTTAAATTATAGAGAAAGCCGAAGATGTTTGATAATGAAACAAAACACGAAGCCTGCGTCAGCTTTTTAATCCAGTGTTGCCAAAAAGATAATGTCTAAAAAATTACTCTTGGAGTCAATAAGTCGGTGACGAAACCCTGTCTCATGTTCTATCACTGGTTTTAACCAGCAACCAATGACCTTCAGCTACATTTTTCCTTTGATGGAGCAGTAACTGAAGTAAGCAAATATGATGCTATTATTTGGCAAATTAAACTTGTGTTTTTTTGAGGGCTAAAATTTTAACTTTTTGTAACACTGGAATATTTAACTAACACCATTGGTATAATATGATTTTCAATTGTGCAATCCATGTCCTAGCAACCAAAGGTTTTTCATCCTTTCGAAAAATTGACAAGACACAACATTCAAGAGTAATTTTTGATTCTTTGAATTCGTCATGAAACAATACCTCCCTTAGATTCCTACCATTACTGGCCCACAAGAGTTGTTGAAAATTTTAAGTCACTAGGCTCTGATATTCTACCAGCTCTTAAAGACACCAAGTGTCGTTTACTAATGTAAACTATACTCGAACATGTTGTTCCCGCCTGATAGAGAAACTACGTTTTATTTTATTTATCTACAGTCTTCGTTGTCTTCACTTTTATGCTCCTGCTATAAAGACAAAATATGCAAATGGTACACATAAACGTAGAAGATGTACAAGAAAAGTCGTCGTATTTGAAATCAAGGTTTTAACGGGAAAAAGTAGTATGGACTTTAACCGTTCCTAAGAAACTTTTGTTAAAGGTTTAAGGTCTCTTGAACACACTTTTTTTTCTTGCATACAGTATTAGTCGTCTATGTTTCTATCTAAAGCTTACCATTGGTTTTGTCGAATTAAAGACAAGGTAAACGCACCAATCACACGTTAGAATAAAAATATCAAAACTTTCTTCCACCAATTTCGCCAATATTAGGACTAGGAGTGTTGTTGCTCTTTTTACAACGCTACACTAATTACTTCTTCATTTGTGCGATTCTTAAAGTCTTAAACAAACCGTGAATTAGTTTTTTAAGTTCCAATTCAGACATAGTTGAAACTTCTCACGAATTCGGGGCTCTATTGAGGTGGTCTAAATAATTGTTTTATCATCTTTAACTGAACCTTATACTCCTTCGGAAGAGACAGAGAATCCTGCGCAGATATGATATTCGAATATAGTTTAAAGTATCAGACTCCAAATTAAGTCGATGTACAAAAATGTCTTCGAGGAAAAAAGGATCCGGCGTTTTAGAGCTAACCCAAGCGATCATACCGGATATATGTAGCTTAAACAAACCAACAATATAGAAAAAATTGCTGTCGTTCGTAAAAATATTTAAAAAAACCTTTAACGGCAGCACTTTTGCTAGGTCTATTGAGAAATTTAATTGTTTTATAAAGCAGTTCATACCGAATTCCACCTTGAAAATGATGTTGTTATAATTTTAGATCTGGAGTTCTTAATGATTCTAGAGGACTGATTTATCTTGTGTACATCAAATGTGGCGAGATGCATTAAAGATCTCAAAGCCGCTGACCAGGATGGTATATTCCAAGCTAATAAAACCCCTATGCCTTAGAGTTTCCTACTGTAAGAGTGCCTTACAAGGTTCCATGAACTTGATAAATTATCAACTTAAAAACTTTTCAAACAGAAGTAGTTTGATAGAGATGATCTCATGATTCATCTAAATTTACATCGTTTTGGAGAAATTAAGATTATTAGACTTTATATTTCAGAAGCATGTGATAAATTCTGTTTCTCTGGAGGAGAGCTCCAAAATCTGAACTACATTCCTCACCGCGAGGACCGATCTTATGCAAAAAGTGTAACTTTAAAGAAACAAGAAAACAAGAAATCATAAGCCTTCTAAAGGAAATGGATGTTAAAAGCATATTGCAAACCGCCCTTGAATTTTTTTTTCGTAATATAAATAAACCTATAATTTTAGTTGTCAATCAGGCAGACTGCAATGCCACGCATCATATTAATTCTATTAACTAAATTATTTTAATATAAGGTTTTTTTTCAAATGATAAAAGTTTGTATCCCGGAAACTTAACGTGATAAATTGATTTTGAACTAGTTGGATACGGAATTTCCATTCCTTCTGTCGATTTGTCTTGCCTAAAAGTTTGTACGTTTTCGTGTTGTATTAAAAAAGTTGTCAGTTGAATTATTCTTAAAAATTTCAAAATAACCAACAATTTTTTTCATAAAATGAAATAGTTAAGTTTGATAATCTAGTTTTGTTGAAAAGATTTTTAGTCGAAAACAAATTTTTACCAATTTAAGTAGCATTTTTAAAATTTTTGCAAAATGGATGAATGAAACTAATTTGAGAGGTATCAAGAACCGAACATAAGTTTTACCAAATTTGCGTACTATTTTTTGTAGATTTTATTTTTTATGAAATTTTTTTTATGGGTTTTTATAAAAAAAACTACTAAATATCGAAAACAATATTTTCTGTGACATAAAAAAAAAGGGTTGAAGACAATATTTTTAATTGAGCAGCGTGAATTCTCCATAGTCATCCTGTACAAACAGACGAGTTTGTCAAGGATGCCAAAACTAAACATGGCTCTATACAGCTAGTCCCTGTAGATGCTGTCATATGCAGAATTGAAATCGATGAAAAGATGGTGGTTGTCGATTTTGTGTTTTTTCCAAGATCTGCCGTAATGCGAATATTTGATCGACTGTGGACTTTCCTGGTCTAAAACAACACTGATAAGGACTTATTAGGTTGTTGACGATGGGCTTTAGCCGTTCACATATTACGGCAGAGAAGATTTTGTAAGCGATGTTAAGTAGACTGATCCCTATAAAGTTGGAGCAATTTTTTGCAGGATCGGGCAAACAATACTGAGGTTCCATTCATCGGGCATGCTTTCTTCCAAAAATATCTTACAGACAAGTTGGTGCATGCTCCTAACCAACTTATCTTACTAAGTCTAAGTCGGGAGGACGGGATCGTTGGCTCTCGTCGTCTATGTCGATGGATCATCCTGCCTGACAGCGGAATTCAGTTCGTCGTCGCTGTTATACGGTCTGCAAAAATGGTCTTGCCATATCCTCACCATTGACTGCGGTTCCACTATGATGTTTCCACTTCACGCACGCTTCTCATGCCCTCTTTTTTCCTTCTGAGAAGTCGGTGTTTTTCTCGCTCATAGAGCTTATGAGCAGCTTTCGTTCTTTTATGCAGCGCCCGCTTTGCGTGTCTATTGTTTGGCTGCATTTGCACACTGATATTCCTCATCAAACCAGGATTTAATTGTAGGTGGCTGTTAGAAATCCAGTACATCAGAGGCGGCTTCTCTGACTGCATCTTGACAATGTTGCCACTGGTTTTCGATACATTATGTTGGTGGCGGAAGACTTCGAGAGAGGCTACTTGGAACTCGATAGCAAAAGGATTTGGCGATCTCTTGCGATTTTAGCCGTTCAACGTTGTTCCTTCTCCCAGCATCTACTTGTTTTGCATTGGGTCTGGAAACTGGAAGTGCTGTGGAAAACTAGTACTGGCTACCATGACGTTTGGCCCCGCAACAAAATCTATGAGCCTGAATACGTTGTCGGAAGTGTTGTCGTGCATGCTGTTTTTCCCGATTATTCCACCAAAGATTTCTTTTCATCCTAGCTTGGCATAAAAATCGCCCAGGACAATTTTTATATCGTAGCTAGGACACTGCTCATATGTTTTGTCGAAGAGCTCGAAGAACATATCTTTGGTGTTGTGATCCGCCTCTTCTGTGGGGTCGTGCGCGCATATCAGTCTAATGTTGTCGAATTGAGGTGCTCGTTAATGCACCTATAGCTCAAGACTTGTTGCCTAAGTCTGGTTTCAATGACCAAGCGGCATCAAGCGGCGCTGTTGGTTTTCTTGGTAGTAATCACCATAGTAAATATCGCAGTTTTTCATCCTCTTTTTGCACGTCCCATCCCATCGTATTTCCTGGATGGCGGTGATGTCTGCTTTATAGCAGTCTAGGGCCTCCGCTAATTCTTTAGCCGCACGTAGTCTGTTTACTATGGCGTTCTTACGTTGCCAGAAAGTCACCCCGACGACACAACCCCCAACCTGGAGGGCCAGATCCTTAGTATAACTTCAAGGACAGGGAGCCGGAAAACCACTCCTTATAGACCTGTGCTCCAAATAAGTCGTATAAACCCTATTAGGTGTTCACTAAGAAGTACAACCTTACTGGAACTGTAGACGCCACCGTTGATTCCATCTCGGGAATTCCTCCGCTGCCGTCTGGATAAGGAGATGTGCCTTAATGGAATTACCTCTACCCTCCTCTCTCGTTTGCTGCCCCCAACAACTTTTCACTGGGGTTGGAACCCAATCTCCAATTTGGGTACCAGGCACCCGATGTTCACCACGGGGCGGTGAGAGTAGGAGTTAATAGACAGAGTTGGGTTTGGAGAAAAACCTGTGGACGCTTGTGTCCTCTTGAATACACATGTCTACCATTTGAACATCCCATTCTCCTACTCATCCTTCATTTGAACTATTTTCTCTCAAACTGGATTATGAGCTTGGATGGTTAGCACAGAAGTTAAGGTTGGATGTTGACATACTTACCTAGTATAGTATAACGTAAGCCCCAACATCTACTTAAGAGAAAGGTCATATAAAGATGTGTACCTAGAGATGTCTACGATAATAGAAAAGTCTTCTTTCGTATGAACTGGAAAGTTAAAAGGTTATTTTTAGCTGTATTGCTAAGCCAATCTTCATTTCCTAATACTCGCACTTTGTCTTTGGAATACTACAAACTTCTTTAAAAAAAATTGATTCCACAAAAATTCAATTTTTCATGATAAAACCTAGACGAAACTCGTTAAAGATTCATCTCTTCTCAGTTCATAAACCCCTTCCAATCATATTCTATAAAAAGAAAACATTTATCCCTACCGAAAATCCCTTTAAATACAAACTTCCATAAGTTACGAAATTCATAACACACAGCTACGTACAAATTATTTTACTTTCAGTTAAAACTTTGCCACAATAAAACTGACGCTTCACAGAAGATTTCTTTTCATGAATTTTTCATTATTCCACCAAAAAAAAATACTGGTCATAATATTATAAACCTTTTGCATGCATCAGCGTAAACCGTAAATTCTCCTACATTAACCGAATTCCGCAAGATAGGTAGATGTAAGGTACCTATAGAAATATCTACATACCTTCCATATAGCATAGGTAACTTTTATAACATTTATTTCTGAGCCAAAAAACCGTTGGTACATTATTATTAAAAAAAATGAAGCTGCCAACATAATAACATCATGCACACATTTCAAAGCCATTTAATACTGATGGAGAGGGTGGGCTTAAATCAAAAACTAATTTATATACAATGCCAGCGGCAGCATCATTCATCCAAAAATAAGATATCTGCATCCAGTACTGCTGAATAGTGAATACCAGTTACCAGTTCCAGTGATGCTGATATGGAGAGAAACCCTGCACAGGTATACTTTTTTTTGAAGGTATGGTATAGGAAGGTTTAACAACGATATGACGACGATGACGACGCGACAAATGGTGAGTCTGGAGATACCCCAACAATATCCGATATTGTGGTTTACTTTTCATGCCACGTTGGAGTTTTACGTTTATATTACATACGTCGCGTCGCGTCGCACTGCTCCATATTCACACAGCAATATTGGTTAAAGCAGGATTTAATGCAGAAATATCTCTTTACGGACTCAACTGAACCGCGCCATTCCATACAGGACCTCCACATCAACATCAACATCGTCGCAATGAACAAACGTACAAACGAACGTGTGGAAGATTACGTTGAGCCAACCAAAAAATTACTGTAAATTACAAAATGATGATGAACAGCTACGTCTTTTGTTTTTCACTCATATATAAGTACATATACCTATGCATGTATCTTTAGATATTCATCCTTAAAAGAGTCCCTTTTTTCTGTTTTTGTAGATGCGGATTTGTATGCATCAAATGATGCGTCACAGTATCTATAAAAATGTTGGGTTTCTTTAAAATGGCTTTTGGATCCAATCACTTTTCGGGAGTGATTTACACACGTGGTTTACGTGTCTTTATTACAGTCACGGCTATGCTTTACTTTTTCGGTAACGGAGTCGTAAAAATTTTATTTGGAAAGAATTAATTTCCAAAAATGCCAGTACGAAATTGGTATTATGTTCATAAAAAAGTTTAATGTAGGCGAAGTGTGAAAAGGCTTTGAAAATATCACCTTTGATATCTACGGAGTTAGCCTTTGCGAATTGGAGGAATTTGTGGGGCCATGCTGGATTTCATTGCAATTTTTAGTTTTATGTGAATAGTCCAGCGAACAAAGTTTACATTTACTCTCGTAATCAAATGATTGAGCTCTTTCTCAGCAACATGTTCCAGAGTTAGATGACCCCATTGAGCTGCACGAGAAATATTCTGCTTTATATCTTCATCAAAAGATCTGAAAACTCCTGGTTTTGATGAAATACCATATGAATTTTTTAAAAATGCATGTCCATCTCTTATTAAAATAATACGGAAATTATTCACTGAGATTCTTGAAGCTGCAACGCTACCATCATATTTCAGAAAATCCATTATATACCCCCAACTGTTGAAGAAAGGAGATACAAACGGTGTGTCAAACCTTCTTAATGACCAACAAAATGGCTTTCGTTGCAATAGGTCCACTAGTGATCTCAGGGTTTATCTCACCGAACAGTGGAACAAATCTTTACATCGTTTTGGGGAAAGAACAACTATCAGTAGTAGGTGTGTGCATTACAAACCACTTGTTGGTTAGTTATCGCATATTTGACATCGCCAAAAATGCTGCTTAGTGTTAAGGTTTGCTCCGAAGATGCAAGAAGTCTTGTACCCCTTTCTGAGTCTCTTAAATCTTATAGAAATAATTCAAAAGGGAGCTATAGAAATGATAGGTGACCATTGTATAACTGAAATGTTGGTATCTTTTGAGCACCGTGCGTCGTACGGATATATACTTACTTACTTACTTACTTAGGGTGGAGCTACAGCCCGTGACGGACCTTGGCCGCAACCAACATGCGTCTCTAGCCAGCTCGGTCCAAGTTCGTTGAGGAGCTCTCCCACCTGGGTGCAACACCTGAGTCGCGGTCTTCCTCTACTGCGCCGTCCCTCGGGATTGGATTCGAAGACCTTCAGGCCTGAAGCGTTGATGTCCATTCGCTCGACATGACCTAGCCATCTAAGCCGTTGGACTTTAATTCTGCTAACTAGGTCAGTGTTGCTGTATAGCCCATACAGTTCGTCGTTATATCTTCTCCTCCATTCTCCATCTATGCGTACGGAACCAAAAACTCATCCGAAGAATTTTTCTCTCGAAGCATCCTAAGACGCTCTCATCTTTCTTTGACAGGTTCCAGGCCTCAGCGCCAAAAATGAGAACCGGGATGATGAGTGTCTTATAGATGGTGATTTTAGATGCTCGAGAGAGGATTTTACTTCTCAATTGCCTTCTAAGTCTAAACAAGCAGCGATTTGCAAGAGCTATCCTTCGTTTGATTTCGTAGCTGGTGTCGTTGTCTGTGTTTATAGCAGTGTCCTTAACTACCTCAAAGTTATAGCTGTCCATGCTGACGTTTTGTCCAGGACGTCGTCGTTCAGTGTCGTTTTTTGATGACAGCATATACTTGGTCTTGCCCTCATGACCACTAAACCCATCTTCTTCGCTTCCATCGCAATGCTCAAAAACGCTCCACTGACATCACGCTTTAATCTTTCAATTATATTAATATCATCAGCGTATCCGAGTAATTGGATGGACCTTTGGAAGATTGTGCCTCTAGTGTTGACGGTTGAGTTTTGCACAATTCTTTCCAGAACGATCTTGAAGAAGTCGCATGACAGTGCATCGCCTTGCCTAAATCTTTTTTTTTACATCAAATGTATCGGTGAGATCTTTTCCGACCTTGATGAACAGCGTGCATTCTGCACAAACGGATAAATTTGAAAGGGATGCCAAAACTAGACATTGCTCGGTAAAGCTCTTCCCTATAGATGCTGTCATACGCGGCTTTAAAATCGATAAGGAAATGATGGGTATCGATTTGAAGCTCCTGGGATTTTTGCAAGATCTGCCGTAGTGTGAATATTTGGTCTATAGTGGACTTTCCTGGTCTGAAGCCACACTGATAAGGACCAATCAGGCTGTTGACGAATGGCTTCAGACGTTCACAACAATGCGGCAGAGAGGATCTTATAGGCAATGTTAAGTAGACTAATGCCTCTGTAGTTGGCGCAATTTAGAGGATCTCCTTTCTTATGTATCGGGCACACAATGCTGAGATTCCATTCATTGGGCATGCTTTCTTCCCAACATATTTTGCAGATGAGTTGGTGCATGCTCCGTACCAAGTCAGCGCCTGCTGCTTCGAATAGTTCGGCAGCGATGCCGTCAGCTCCAGCAGCTTTGTTTGACTGAAGTTTAGATATAGCTATCTTCACTTCGTCAAGGTCGGGTAGGCGGAATTGTTGATCTGCGTTCGGTTCGTCATCGCCGTTATATAATTTGGAGAAGTGATCTTTCCATATTCTCAGCATGGACTGCGGTTCTACTACGATGTTCCCCTGATCGTCTTTAGAGCCTTCGGTTCGTGGCTGGTACCCTAGGGAGGTTTTTTTTACCTTTTGGTAAAATTTACGAACCTCATTCCTGTTGTGACATCCCTCTATCTCCTCAATCGAGCGCTTCTCATGCTCTCTTTTTTTCCATCTAAGAAGCCGGTGTTCCTCTCTCCTCGTTCGTAGTCAAACCAGAGGTTTCGCTGTGGTGGCCGAGTGAAACCTAGCACTTCAGGGGCGGTATCTCTGATGGCTGCAAGGCAATGTTGCCACGAGTTTTCAATGCTTAATGCAGGCAGCATAGGACTCCTTAAGAGGTTATTAGAGACTCGATCGGAAAAGGCCATGGCAGTCTCTTGCGATTGTAGCCGTCTAACGTCGAATCTTCTCACAGTAATTCCTGGTTTTGGCTTGAATCGGGATATCCGTACAATTTATGCCTGTACGGATTTATGCCTGTCATTATTTTATTATTACTTTCATAAACAACGCTCTAATAAAAGTGCATTCCTCCCCTTAAAGAATTCAACCGTAATACCCGTTCTTCTAGGAATGCTCATCAGTTTACACTTGAGCCCAATTTCGAACGCACTGTTAAGTACAGATATTCTTTCTTTAGTCGCACTAAACGAATGTGGAATGCTTTACCAGACTCAATATTTCCCACTCATTGCAATGTCCAGACTTTCAAAACTAATCGATATCTCCTTTTTTAATCCTATCATCCCTTCCTGATTGCTCACACTCCCCTTGATAATTGCATAATATAAGAAACAAAAAAAACGCTCTATAAGTTGAGTTTAAATAATGCTGGAATGCCAATGATTAAATGCAGTCAATACTGAGTTTTCATGAACGAATTGTTCACATTATTTAGACGTTTCACAATTTCATCCCGCTTCCACCCAATTTTTCACAAATTTTAAAGTGTCAAGTAGCAATTCCTAAGGAGTTAAAATTACGAGACGTCAAAATAATGTGAACAATTCGTCTATGAAAACTCAGTATTGAAACCGCTAACTTTTCACTATAGGTATCAGCAGCAATTATACGTTAGACTTTTTTTTACAAACACAACAATATTTGTATCACATTTTTTTTTTGATAATTGACCAAATGTTACTAACTGGTGTAACTGGTGAATAGTATTTCGAAGCTTTTATAATATTTTATGCCATTAAAATAAGTTTCGGAAATATTAAGTTCCTCTACGTTTTCAATGTATATCGGATATTCCTTTTTTAACTCACTGGAGCAGATTGTACCTACCCATATTTGGCATTTGCCTATTGAAAATATTAAATATCAAAAGTCAGCATCTTTTGACAAGGGTTATAAGGATGAGGATAAGGATGGGATCATTATAATGTTGTGCATATTTTTGTTTGCCTTTTTGATTTTGTGTTTTTTGAAAGTGAGATTGTATATTTCTGTCAAATTAAAACTGAGGATTGGTCGGTTGAATTAGTTCTATCAAAGTACATTTCATGCCCAGATGCGATAAATTTAAAATTTTTCAAAAAATAAAAATAATAAAAAATAAACACAGCATCGAAAAATCGATAACCCCAAACAATGTTTTGTATAATTTATTTTAGAATATTATAAATAGATTTGAAGTTGAAGCTTTGTGGTGCTGTCGTTGTGGGTTTTTATATAAATGGTGTTTAGATCAGATTTTAACCCAAAAGTTGAAAGTTTATTGAATTTGATATATGTTAGTAAAATATCTAAATGTAGAAATATACCTACAGACATATGTATGTATGTACCTAAGTATTTCAAAGCTTCTGCAGAATGTTTTTTTTGTGTTAGAATTTATTTTGATTAAGTATTCGAACCTTTTTTTGAGTTTTTATTTTGTTCTTTTACTGACATTTATATTTAATTTGCATAAAAACGATTATGTTAATAGTTTTGGGTTTTATTTCGGTTTTATTTAGTGGTTAGGTCGATTAAGTTTGAATTTAAGAAATTTGTTGACTTTTAAGTCAAGGGTTTTACTTTGCAATGAATTTGATACTTTATGGTTTTTTGGTATTGTTTCTTGTTTTGAAAGTTCAAGAGTGTTTTTAATTTCTTTACATAAAGCAGAAAGTTTTAATTCAAGCACCTTTCCAACTTTAAAATTTTAACTGTACTTAAAACAACAGAATAGCTCATTAAGGTTTTGATAATTTGCCAAATCAATGTTTTGTTGTAAATGTAAAATTCCGATCTCAACTGTTGACAATCCATCAGATATCACTGGATAACGTGCAGATATCACTGTCATCCAGCAAAAGCGATGAGATGAGCCGGGCAAAAATAAAATAAAAACTGAGAAAACCAACAACGCCTCTTTAAATGCGGCTCTGTAACTGGGACCAGAATTAGACAACAACTCTTTAGCTATAGGTACATCGTGATTATCCCTCATTCGGCAACATTATTCTAACAGCCTGCACGACTACACTTCCGATAACGGATTCAGGCTCATCGATTTTTAGCCAGTATGCGTTTTCCACATCTGATATTCAAAGGAGCTTGGTGTTCTCCAGATGAATTTACCGTCAAATATAGATTGACCATATTGCGATCGACGCTAGACGCGCTTCCAGCGTCATAGATGGCTGAACTTTTTCGAAGAGCTAACATTGACTCGGACCACTACCTCGTTGTATCCAAGGTAAACTTTTTCAGTTAACCAGACCCAAGGCAAAACAGGAAGATGCCGGGAAAAGATACAGCATCGAACAGCTACAATCGTAAGAGGTCGCCAAATCCTTCTCCTACCGATTCACATCACCTTTGAAGTTTTCTGCCGCCAAACAATGTATCGAGAACCAATGACAACATTGCCAAGATGCAATCAGTGAAGCCGCCTGCTGGGTTTCAAGCAGCCACCAACAAGAAACCCCTGGTTTGATGAGGAATGTCGGCAGGCAAATGCAGCCAAACAACAAGCACGCAAAGCGCAGCTGCATTGAAAGACAAGAGCTGCTCACAAGTTCTATAACCAGAAGAGGAGAAAGGAACATCAAGACCATAAGAAGCTAATTGTCAAAGATGTTGCGAGGTTTAAAAACAGGAATGAAGTTCCAAAGTTTTATGAACAGGTGAAACGAAACTCACAGGTTCATAAACCTAGAACCGAAGGCTACAAAGGCGAAAGTGAAAACATCATGGTGGAACCGCAGTCTATGATGAGGATATGGACGGACTACTTCTGTAGACTGTATAACGGCGACGAATAACCGAATTCCTCTATCAGGCAGGATGACCCATTCGTAATAGACGACGAAAGCCAAAAATCCCGTGCTTGTGATTTAGACGATATAAAGATTGCCATATCTAAACTGAAGTCTAATAAAGACGCTAGAGCGGATGGCTTGAATGCTGAGCTCTTTAAAGCAGCTGGAGATAAGTTGGTAAGGATCATGCACCAACTTATCTGTTAGATATGATTGGAAGAAAGCATGCTCGATGAATGGAAGCTCAGTATTGTTTGCCTGATCAATTATAGAGGAATCAGTCTACTATAAAATCTTCTCTGCCGTAATATGTGAACGTCTAAAGCCCATCGTCCTTATCAGTGTGGTTTTAGACTAGGAAAGTCCATAGTCGACCAAATATTCAATCTCCGGCCCGGAAAGTTTTCGAATCAACCCTCACAGAACAGCGCAATAGAGAAAGACCGCGGATCAGGTGGCTCGCACAAGTGAAAAGTGGAGCGCGAAACTGAAGACATCTAGCTTCGGACCGAGCTTGATGGAGACGTTTTGTTGGCTGAGGCCCGGGTTTACACAGAACTTTAGCGCCACCATAAGTAAGTTAGAATAACGGCGACGAAGAACAAAATTCTGACTTGACTAAGTAAAGATTCCAATATCTAAGCTGAAGTCTAAAAAAGCCGCTGGAGCAGATGGCTTGAATGCCGGGCTTTTCAAAGCAGCTGGGGATAAGTTGATTAAGAACATGAACCAACTTATCTGTAAGATATGATCGGAAGAAAGCATGCCCGTTGAATGAAACCTTAGTTAACATTGACCCTCGAAATAACGCAAGGACACTTAATTGACTTCCATAATGTTGACATTGATGTCAGGGCCGCACATGCTAACATCAACAGGCATTAACTATAGAACCATGTCTAGTTTTGGCAATCCTTCCAATTCGTCCATTTGTTGAGGAGGACTATCAGGACTTGAGACAATATCTTTCAAAATTCTGCCCAATTACTTGCATATGCTGATGACATTGACAGGTAGTTAACGACATTGTCTACCCGGGATCAGCTATGCACAGAATGTGTGGAAATTTCTTCCTGTTGTTGGTGATATAGCTTTTCATTTGTATTGGCGTATCATTCTCTTTTTTTTATTAAGAAAATAAACCACCTATTGGAAAATCCTGAAGATACAAAAATTTCAAAATTTTGAAAAAGTTGGTTCTAGAAAATAACTTAATAGTAAAACGCTAAGTCCTTCACAGAAATTTCTTAGCAAACTTTGTGTCTAAACACAACTAAACCCGGTATGGCTGGGCTGTCAAATGTGTTGTCTACTTTATACGCTATACGAATTGAATGCAAAGTTTTAAAAATCAAAACCCTCGGTAAAAAAAGGTTCTGAAGCTCTTGACACAAATTGCCAATTAAGAGCTATTAACGAGTTTAACATATTTTTCGTTTCCTAATTTACAGCCCAAGAAAATACAATTAAACTGAAAAAATCAGCAGTCTTAATACCCCAAAGCCCGTAATTTCCACCTAGGCGTAAACAAGAAGTATTCCTACGATGCATAGGTATCTTTAAAGGACTCAGTGCTATACTTTAAATCGACTCATTATTTAACATCTTAAGTCCAGCTTATCATCTCCTGGTTGGCTGAGTAATTTTTCAATTTAATTCGACATCTAATCCCCATTCATCATGTTTTTTACGACACTTAGTTTATTTTACTTTTTTTATATTATTTTTGTTTTGCTGTTGTTCTTTTTGTAATGCAAAATAAAAAAATAAAATAACATCCGCCACCATAAAGAAGTAATGAATAAATTAAAATTTCACTCGCTTTCCACTAATTTATTATTCTCCATATAAATCTTGCCTCCTGAAACTGCTATAAGCAAACTTATTTACCTACCAAGGAAGCGAGACAAAAACCGACACAAAACCGAGGAGTATGAGATTTTGAGATAATAAAACACCCTAAGGACACACACAATATGAGTATAGGTAGATGAACAACACACGCACCACGCACCGTTGTAGTGAAAAGGAAATAAGAATAAACTGCGGATTTTCACGCATCTGAATCCACCTTATGTCTCACACCAACTACCAGCCCAGCTACCACCTGCCACAAGGGTGTACTCAATCAAAGTTGATATATCTCGAAAAGGATGTCTTTTAAATACCAAACGAAAAACTCCGCTGAGTGAGTAGAATATACAATTCCTCCAGGTTGATATAAATCTGCCCCCATGGCGTTTCTTGGAGCTATTGGGTTTTTTGAAATCAGGGTAACCTACTGTCATGCCTAGGAGAACTTAAAAACGAAGGATAGCTTTAAAATCAGTTTTGTGTTTGTTCCAGCGAATGAAGGTGTCGGAGCCTTGAGACTAACAGCATTTCATAATTTATTTAAGTGTCGAATTTTCAAAATGTAGTTTTCGTTTGAAGTTAGCTCTCTGCTTAAATTTCAGTTAATTCGAATAGATGATGCATGGACAATGTGCGAAAAGTATTTGATTAGGATCTATGAACATAAATAAATTGCTAAACGCTTAGCTCATCGAAGAACTGGAGGCTAAATAACTTTAAGAAGAAGCCCCTTAGATACCGTACGTCACGTCACCAAGCAAACCCCGGGAGCTGATGGCATATCATCCGAGCTCTTTCAACATTGTAGCCCAGGCTTACTTCGAGCAATACATGAAATCATGATGGGAGCATGAAAAAATGCCAGAAGTAGAAACGGTATCATATCCCTAAGCCAAAGAAATAAATGTCACAACATAAAGCAGTTATAGAGACATAACCTTGTATAGTACCGTATATAACATACTCTATCCTATCGAAACGAATAGCCCCATAAGCTTTAATTATCATTGGATGATACCAGTGAGGCTGTATTTAGGATGAAAATGTTTAAAATGCAATATTCCAACTTAACATCTGTTTAAAGCCTTTAAAGAAGCCAATAGTAGCATAGTTAAGGTAAAACTATTTAAAGCCAGGAAAGAATTTGGCTCCAAAAATAAATTCACACGACAATGTAACAAGTAACGTTTAAATAAACGGATTGGTATCCAGACCAGCCAACCTCTGCGGAATCTGAAAAAGTTTTGGTGGAACAGCTAGATTATGGCTTACTTGACAATAGTGAAGCCATCGGTAGAGCTTAACCAGTTAAGCTGTACATGATTCCTTCAACCAGAAAGAGTAAGCGTCCCAAAGAGCAGTATGAAACAAAGAACATAGATGAAGAAATACAATGGTGACTGCTCAAAGCCAACGGTGCCTACCATAGTCTTCCAAATATAGTCTGCAAGATTCAAAATCAAATGGGGTGGCGCAACAGTCCGTTGTGAACCAGGGCCTAGTGACTTACAACTCTCAACCATTCCTGTGTGCGAGTACTGTTGTCAGGAATGGAAGGGACCTACAATTTAAGGCCGAATCCGAACGGCTAGTTTGAGAAAGCACTTTTTCATGACAAGAATTACTCTTGAAGGAATTGTCAATTCCTCGCAAGAGGCAGTACCCGCGAAAATTATTTTTTTTAAATTATGGTGGCACAGGCAGGGATTGAACCCAAGACCTCTTGCATGACAGTCCAACGCACTAACCATCATGCTACGGGTACTACGGGTCTGCAAGATTAATCCATCCAATAATAGTTCACTTTATTGACAGACAAATATTTAAAAAAATAGATAATACGAAAAATAGATATTTTTTTTTAACTTTTGTGGCTAAGCATTAGTAACCTCTTTTGTAATAGTAATAGGACAGGAAACTATTACTCCGAAGTGTACCAAAAAGATGAGTTTGATAATCAAGGAGATGTTTGGCTGGAGAAAATTGTTTGATCTCCGCTATGTTCGTATCTTCCCACCACTTTGAGCGAAAGTTACGTGTTATAGTATTATTTTGCAAGAATTCGTTGGCATTTTTATTGTTCTCGGTAACTATAAGCTGAAAACCGTCTTCAGTAACCATAAGATTATATACATCAGTTGGTAGCATTCTTGATGTTCCTGGCGGAATATCAGTTGCTGTTGCTGTGTTTGGTTTAAAAACAAAAGCTTTTAGAGATTGGCAAGTAACTTTTGTCCATGTGTCTGTTCTATTAGATGTTCTAGCTATTTTCTCAAGCTCAATTTCCTCGTTTTCTTCTCAAGATGATTAAGTAGAATCTGGGTCCGAATCACTATTATCTCCATCAGAAGGTATGTACTCATCGGAGTCAGACGCTTCGAAGTCCAATTCATCGTCATCGGAATCTTCACCACTATTACTATTTCCGTAAAATACATTAGGTACTACTTATGAGAAAATTATGGGTTGCCATCTGAAAACGTTTATTGCAACTGATTCCTGTAAATGATAAAGCGAGAAGTTCACAAAAAAAGCACAGAACTAAGAAAATAACCTTGACCGCCGGTAGGTCAATTACGAGAGGAGCCATGTGACCCGCCGGTAGTCACACTTAAAAAACAGATAATAATTTGACAAAACACAACAAAAAAGACAGCACCGTTAATATAAGTGAGTAAATAAAGTAATTTTATTTTCAAATTTAAATAATGTACAGAATAAAGATTAAATAATCAAGTATAGCATGGCAATGCCAGATTAACATTTTAATTGAATTACTATAACATAATCACACTGTGTCTAAGCTTTTTAATAATCAAAATTTTGTATTAATATAAATTTGCTCAAAAGATTTCAAGGCATCCGAAGAAGGATCGCCTAGTTTCCATTACAACCGGACATTTCCCTAGGAAATGAAAAACATCTTCTCTTACCCTGAGGTTACACAAACTACTTAAGATTGGGAGAACCTCTCTGTGTGGCATTTAATTCAGTTGAAGAAGTTCAGCAAGCAATCTCATCATCGTTGAAATTTCTTCCACACAATCCTCATCTCTAAAGTAGTTTTTCGGGCCTATATTATGACAAAGTTTAGTGTAGGTTACTCTGTGGTTAGAGCTGACTGCATCTTCAATGTACTTCTCCCTAAGCTTCTCGTCAACGAAGGCAATAAGCTCGTACAGTTTACCCCTCCATTCATTGAGATTTCCAACATGCAGGTTCAGTTCGATACCACACCATTGCGCGAGCTCCTTCAATTCCTCATACCAACTGATACTTCGGTTGATTACGTGCAAAGCTGCTTTCTTTGGAAGTCTGTCATTATTCATATGTAGAATTTTTATAAAATAGTCTACCTGACTTTTCAGCGTCTGAACAAAGAGTGGTGAGAGACCAGTTTCTAATGCAACTACGTCGTTTGGTGTGTTGGACGGCACGTGAAATATCCTTTTGATAAAAAATCTCAGCAACTTTTCTACGCAATCGTATTGTTTGTAACCCCATACTTGCGACGCATAAAATAAAACATACTACATACTACATACTCCTAGGTATGAGTTTAAATACGACCTCAATAGGTATTGAATTAAGGAACCATTTCTTACACCTCCATTTCTGAAGACCAGTATTTTCGATTTGTTAAGGTTCACTTGGAGTTTCCACGTAGTACAGTACCTATATAGTTGGTTGATCATCAACTGAAGCGTTTGTGGTGTTGCTGATAGAAGTACTATGTCGTCAGCGTAGAAAAGAGCCTTTATAGTGGTCCCCGCAAACTCAACTCCTCCAGAAATATAATCTGTTAAATCTTCTATAAAAAGTGCGAATAGAAGAGGGCTCACCGTACAGCCCTGTCGAACACCTGATTCCGTTTGAAACCATTCCGAAAATTCCTCTCCATTCCAAACAGCCGCCTTTGTTTCGTTATACAGATTTTGTAAGACTTTTCCAAACTTTGAAGACATCCCCAGTGCATAGAGTTTGTAGATAAGCGCTAGCCTATCCACATCGTCAAAAGCTGCTTTAAAATCTACGAAAAAGTTGTACAGTTTTTTCCCGATTCGAAGTAAAGTTTCGGCGATACTTTTTAGCACAAAGATGTGATCGATCGTAGAGTAACCAGGCCTAAATCCAGCTTAAAATTCTTTTAATAACCCGTTTTCGTATCCACTCATTGAGTCGTTGATGCAAAATTGACGAAAATATTTTATATGATGCATTGAAAGCTTATCCCACGGTAGTTCTCCGGATTTTGTGTACTTCATTTTTTGTGAATCGGAGGCCTCTCTTAATTCTTGCGTTATAATACCATGTTCCAGAATTTGGTTGAATTAAATATAAAGTTTTTCAATAAGTTCCGATGTTCCGTATTTATAAAACTAAGCCGGTATTCTGTCGGTGCCTGACGCTTTGCCATCTTTTAATGTTTTAAAGTGCGTCTTATCTCCTCTTGTCGAATTTAGGTTCAGCATACGATATATTTACGGAGCAGGACGGGGGATTTAAGAGTTCTTTGAAATGTTGACAGAGCGCAATCGATGTTAGATTTCGGTAAATCGAAACTTATTTCCATTCAAGAACTTTACCAGACTCTAACAATCTGTAGCATTCTTACAGTGTGTCAACCTCCTAGACTCTTCTATAAAATATTGGTTTCGTTTTTGTTTACAAAGGTCTTTGTATATCTTATTGGCTTCTAAGTATTTATCTTTTCTGTATTCATTATTGTAAACTTAAAGGGTCTTCAGCCACGTAAAAGATCTTTGTCTAGCACGCATACACTGACTATCAAACCAAGCAATGTCTTCCTATGGTTGGTTCTAAAGGCTGGATATGCAGATCTTATTTAATTCGTGATCGATGCTATTTCGGAATCCACATTTATCAATAAAGAATTGAGGCTACTCCGATAGGAAGCTAGGTAATTAGGATTCCACTTAAATTTTGGTAACAATTGTAAACGACTGCTACCATCCTCCTCACATCCACCGAGTAGTGGGTAGATGATCCGAGAATGTCATTACATCAACTTTAAAATCAAGACAATAGTCGCTCCATGTCCCTCCTATCATGCAATAATCTATGACAGATTTTCCTTGTGCTCCAACAAAAGTTAGTTCACCAAACTCGTCGGATGCGGATGTCCCGTTCACAATTCGTAGTCCAAAGGTGTCACATAGGGCAAGTTAATATAAACTAGCGACCACTTTTGAACAAAAACAAACTTATTGCACACAGAGAAGAATATTTTTTTTTTCTGTAGGGGCAGCGAACGTGAATCCAGAAATCTTACCATAACTTCTAAGCTGCTGCAATACGGGACTTTCTACCAGTACTAAAACAATTATCACGTCAGTGATTTGATTAGTAAATGTAATTCGACGTTTAAGGCGCTTTCGAATGGTTGGATTATATCTGCCATTTGTAGGATTGTAGCTGTTATTAAAACACTGGACTTCTTAAGTACTTTAGTTGTGATGTCTGCTAACTTTTCCAATTGTATTGGAATATTTCACTTAGCCTTATTTCACGGCACCATGTGACTCGTAAATTATGTTTAATTGTTTTCAAATAGGAGCACTACAACAAAATCGTTATTATCCAGTGTAACTATCTAGTGGTTTTATTGTAACCAATATTTTCCGGACCCGGGTCACAATCTATTACTGTACCTATTTCTTTTATTCCGAATTCCCCGGGAGACAATTTTTCCCTTCAAAATCAGGAATGTTAATTTTGTATGTTCGTAAAAGCTGTTCCGAAGTATTTGATACGAGAATGAATACAATAGTATTAGATGAGGAAAACAAACATTTGGAAATTGATATTTGCGGGTCTATTATAAGATCCTTTAGAGACACTTCAAACACTTTGAAATTGCCTCAATCGTTGTAATTACTCGTAAATTCACATTTGTATGTTCATAATTTGTTTTTCTAGTTTTATACTTGAGTTTTAGGTTTCACAAATATTGACTTTACTAGGTTGTATTTAAGTAATTGCTGTATATTTTCTCTGGGCGCTGAGATCCAGTCAAACACAGTAAGTTGTGCAATTCTACCAATATTAAAATTGAGTACTTCTTTACATTTGTTTGCTGAAGGAAGATACCAGACGTTAGTGTTGAACTGGCCTAACTTAGATTTAGTTGCCAAAGTTTTAAACATTTTGGACTAGCAACTATGTCGAGAAAAGCAAAACTAAATTATCTTTCCGCCGAACTTCTACTCAAAACATACATTTCTTGTTCGATGCATTGATCCTTCTGTAAAAAAAAAAACATTTATTTTATAACAGAAGTCTCCCATTTAGGCGCGTTATTCTTTTATATATAATATGAGCCTGAGCAGCTAAACAAATATTATCATTATCATTCTTTAATAAACTATTTAAAAAATTTCATTTTACTCAGTTTCAAAATCAATATTTATTTATCAATGTATTCGAATCACTCTATTTAAATTAACTATCGTAGTAACCTTTGAAATTTCATTTGATTATTGCGAATTTTACTTTTGTTTTTGGTTCTTAGATTTTCATAGAATAATCTTTTTTCTTTAAAATTAACAAATAATTTGTTTTAGCTTTTTGATACGCTTTCGTCTTTTAATTTTTAAACTTAATTTTTATTGAATGGGTGTTGGTCAAGTTTAAATCAAGATCCATATTGGTGACATCTACGTTGAAAAAAAGATTGTTGAATTTCTCGAAAGTTCTACAGAAAATAATTGAAATTCCAGATGATGACCAGGACAGATAAAACGTTAGCGGTGAATTGCATCGTGTTTCTATCAAGCCACCACCATTTTTGCAAGATCAACTCGACCTGTTTTTTATTCCGATGGAGGCGCAGTTCATTGTTAACATCAAATGCGACATAATAAAATATCACTACGTTCGTTGCTTCATTAGATCAAAATGTTTCTTCACGTTTCAGTGATTCACTTAAAAATCCAAAAGAAACAAATAAATATGAATAACTGAAAAAAGTGATAATAGCAGAATTTACTGACTCTGATGAAAATAAGTTGCGTAAATTGATAAATAGTGTTGAACTTGGTGACTTGGATCCTAAGCTTCTGAAAAAAAAATAAATGAATTTGCAAAAAACCAACTTTTCGATGATGTGCTCAAAACATTGTGGTTGGAAAGGCTGCCGGACAACATTAGAGCTGTTATTTGAATTGGTTCAGGCGATTTAACGACGCTTTCAAATAGAGTTGCGCAAAATCGTTCCTTTAGCGGAACGAACATGGAACGTTTTATTTTTACGTCGGAACTAGTTCCCGGAACTAGTTCCGGAACGATTAAGCGGAACGATTAAGCTTTTTTTTAGTTTTGATCGTCATGGTTGGAACTAAGTGAAACTTTAGAGAAACAAGTCATCAATAAATGAATTTAAAGGAAGAAATAAAAGAAAAACTTCCTTAGAACTGGTCTTAAGAAAAGATAAAAACCTAAAGCCTTAAAAAAAGAGGAGAGTAATGAAATTATCTGAAATATTTTGCTTCTGCGTCAAAGCGTCAAAACTAAAACCCAAGTAATAAGAAATGAAAGGTTTTTTGTTTATTGTCATTTGAATTTAAAATAAATAATAATACTATCATAATAACAAAAATAGTTCAATTTTAACATACTTCATAAATATTTAAAAAACAAAACAAAATTGTAAAAAATTCTTTTTACAAAAGAAAATATACAGTCTTAAAAAAAAAAGCTTAGGAAAATAAAAAGGATGAAATAGTTTTAAACACAACAACCATAATAAAAAAGATAGTATTACAGTAACAAAAATAGTATAATTTAAAAATACTTCATAAGTATTTAAAAAACAAAACAAACATATTAAAAATTCACTTTACAAAAGAAAATATACAGTCTTAAAAAAAAAGCTTAGGAAAATAAAAAGGATGAAATAGTTTTAAACACAACAACCATAATAAAAAAGATAGTATTACAGTAACAAAAATAGTATAATTTAAAAATACTTCATAAGTATTTAATAAACAAAACAAACATTTTAAAAATTCACTTTACAAAATAAAATATACAGTTTTTTTAAAGAAAAACTTTTGAAAACAAAAAGGATGAAAAAATGAAAATGAATAGCAAAATTTAAATGGCAGATTTTACATATTGCTGCTAATAAAAAGTAATTGTGATGCCTTGCTGGCCGACAAACGGCTACGTTTATCGGTAAGGATCATTCCGGCTTTCGAAAAAGTTCGTTCGCAAGGAACAGATGTTGCTACCAAATTAAGCCTTTTTAACATATACCGGTACAAAATTGGGTAAACACATTTTCTGGCATTCCACCAAATTAAAGGGTTTTCCGTCCTCTTGAGTGGTGGTTCGTTTAAATATTTTTCAAGTTCAATTATCCCAGCAGCTACTGTGTTTTCTGGTACTAAACTTGAAATTTCTTTGTCGAAAGCATCCCAAATAGATGCATTTGCTGATGTTGATGATGAAATCGATGCAACTGCAACTACTTCCTCAACAGGAGAAGTAGAAGATGCGGTTTGAATTTGAAAAGAACGCTGCTGTTGAGATGCAACTTTCTGTTTTAGTTTGTCAAAGGCTGATTTAAAATTCATGTTATCTCGGAAACCTTTGTTTTTAAACCTCGGGTCAAATATTGTAGCCTCGGCGTAAAGAAAATTCTTTTCCAAGTTGTTGAAACGGCTTTGAACTTCTTCTTGAATTTTCTTCACAAATTTGCGGACACATTCCGGAATTTGGGGATCGGAAAGCTGTTCTGTAAAACGGCTTATTTCAAATTTTAAAAGTCGGCAGTAAACAATGACCTTCGAAAGGCTTACATTTTTTTCAGAGGATATCTCGACCGTTATGTCCAAAAATATTTTTAAAATTGGAAGAATTCTCTCTAAGATATCCCAATCTTCATTGTTTAAGGAAAGCTCATTTCTTACAATTGCTAATGTAGCAATAACAGCATTTTTTATTTTTAAAATACGATCCAGCATGTCGTATGTAGAGTTCCATCGTGTTGGAACGTCTTGCTTCAATTTTAAGGTGGGCAAATCCATTTGAGATTGAATCTCTTTTAATTTATATAGGGCTTGTGTGCTTCTCTTAAAGAACTCAACAACACTTTTAACTTTTTTTAGTGTGTCTTCAATGTTTTGAAGTGCAGCTTGTACCACTAAGTTTAATAAGTGAGCAAAACAACCTATGGACCGCCAATTCCCTTTTTGAACTGCGGAAAGAATGTTTTTGGCATTGTCGCTAACAATTGCTCCAACTTTTTGGTCGATCTTCCATTTCGAAATTTGGTCCTTTAAAAAAGCGCACATATTGTCACTGCTGTGGCTTTGGTTGTATTCAGTACAACCAAGTAAATTGGAGCACAGTTGTGCACTTTCTGAATCAATATAATGGGCAGTAACAGCAATAAAACTTTGATTGTTTATTGATGTCCATGCATCAGTTGTCAGACAAATTGCTGGAGCGTTCTCAATTTTGGTCTTAACTTCTTGCTCTAGCTTGAGAAAAAGCTGAGGCAAGAGATTTTGGGACAAAGTTTTTCTTGTTGGGAGTCTGTATGCAGGGCATAAAAGTGACACAAATTTCCCAAACTGAGGTTCCTCAACTAACCGCAATGGGTGGTATTCTTTGGCTATCATAGTTATAAGTTGTTGGTCAATTTTCGATTGTTTTTGTTGCGAAAGAGGTCTTTCAGTAAATGAATCCATTTTTTGCTGGACTGATCGGGATTGCAGTTGAGTCTGAGATTGACGCGCACGGTGAGAAACACCATTTTCGTTGTCAACATTTATGACTCCTGGATTCGGTGATGCCGAGGCTGTTTCCGGTGTTGCCGATGCGCTCGGTGTTATCACAGGCTGGCGCTCTAATGGTCTGATAGAAATCCCAGCGTGCTTTCTATTTAGATGCCTGCTTAAATTCCCTAAACTTCCCGAAGAAAAACATATCACTTCCTTGCAATAATTGCACTTAGCTTTTTCTTTTTCAGTCTCAGAAAAATGGTCCCATAAAATACTGGTTTTTCTTCTACGCATGGCCATTTTGAAAAAATTATTTTATGATTAAAAACTATAAAGTAAGAAAGCAAGCAAAAGCATTGAATGCATTAGAATGTGCGTTGAAAATTTTTACCTAAATCCTTCATATATTATAATAGGGGTATTCACGATCCGGTGCAACTGGTCTTGTATCATTGCAAAAGTGCAACGATTTCTTGCACCCCAACAACAAAATATACGGGTTATAATTTTCTTACACTTTTTCACTTTATCTATACCTACGGTAACCATACGTTCATTATTATAATGAACAGTTTATTATTTGAAGAAAATATTCATTATGCATTATTGTGTGTCCGAAAACATAAAAATGTTCATTATTTTAGAAATTGCTAATTATTTGTTCATTATTTTATGATTTTTTTCTTTGAGGAAAGGGTAAGCATGAAAACCATTTAATGAATTCATACTACATCATTACGTCATAATTCGTTGTTTTTCTTTTTCGGAATACTTTTTTTTGAATGGAAGGAGAGCCAAATGAGTGCTGGAGATAGATGGGTTGAAATTTTCAAGTTTTTCAATGAAAAAATGATACAGTTACAGTATAAAAACATTTCAAAAATCGTAGAGTTTTGTTTATGCCTTCCTGGGTCTAATGCCCCTATCGAGAGAGTTTTCTCAATGTTAAACAATGTATGGACAAACGAAAAAAACAATTTAAAAATTGAAACAATCAGGTCCATTTTATTCTGCAAATTCAATTATGAATTAAATTACATCGAATTTAAGAATTATTAAAACGAAAAGCCAGAATTAATTAAAAAATGTATTCTTCCGAAAAGTAGTTATTTTAACAATATTAATATATTATAATTCAATCTCAAAGTTGTTTTATTAGTCAATATGATATAAAAGAGTTTAAGGTTTTGTTTATTTTATAAATACATATACCTAATTATACTATATTTATTAATAAATTTATATTAGGTATATTTATTTGCTATTACTCAATGAAATACAAAAAAATCTTGAAAACTGGTCAACATTTTTCATTTTTTGGGTACTGTTCATTATTTTGTCTCGGAAAATATGGTCACCGTATTTATACCTCAAACCTATTACAACAGAAAAATACAACGGTGTGCGATTTGCACTACGTATTTGACAGCTCACGAAGTGTAATTCGTGACGCCATTTCTTTTTTGTTTGTGTACTTTTGTGAATTTTTTTCGAGGTTGCAACAGTTTAGTAAAAGTGCGTTCACGATTTTCAATAAAAAGATACAATTTTTCAATTTTTTTAGACTTGTTGCACCAGATCGTTAATACCTCTAATAAACCAAGATATTCAAAAAGAAATTAATTTTGAAAATAAAAATTCACAGCTAATTTTGTGTGGAATTGTTAGTACCTTTCTCAATATTTTAAACTCAAAAATACGTTTTCAATATTGATATTGAATCCCTTAAAATGTAGGGAAATTACTCCGTTGGTTTTAATTTTCAAAAATATCTACTCCATAATTGAAGTTCATCTATGTATAAATGTAGGAGAGTTCTAGTTCAATAATAACAATAACATTAAATAATAAACAATCCAACGATTAGATATGAAATATATACGGAAAAACTTTATTGAGGGGTAAATCGAAATAACTTAGCAGACAAGAAATATATAAAATTGAAAGTAAACAGCTATTCACAATGCGGCATTTTTTTTATATGTTCATGCATTCTCTTTTGTTTATATTATTCTACAAATCAAAATTACTTACGTTTTAAGAAAATACAAAAACACACATAGGTTTAGTCGTTCAACAACAAACAACAAGCTTTATCAAAACAAAATTTAAAGAATTTAATTTCTTAACAAGAATTGGTAGTTCCGGCACTAAATAGTTCCATAATCCATTGGCACTAGCAAAAGTCCCGAACCTAAATAGTTCCATAAGCCATAGGAACTAGCAATAACAATGTCTCACACTCACAATATACAGTAAGAATGAGACACTTTTTTTCGATGACAAGAACAGTATCACATGTGCAACAAAACAAAATCAAAATAGAAATACACACATTGCAAGTTATTCCGTATGTCAGTATTCTTTTTTTGTCTCCTGTGCTGTACACACACAACATCAGTTTTAAATGAAAATGGGAATGGGAAAGAAGAGAAAAGTTTTTATCTCTCTGTTTTCGGTCGGAACTATGGAACTGTTTAACTTCAATCGGCGGAACGAGTGGAAATGTATCCGAGAGAGGAACTAGTTCCTGGAACTATTTAGGTCCGGAACTACCCACCTCTACTTTCAAAGCAGGGTGACACCATGGCCAAAATGCAGAGCATCTCAAATATTTCAGCAGTTGTAAGCCAGTCTGAATTTTTTTCAAGAATCGATGCGCTTCAAAAACAAGTCGAAAAACTAACAACATCAAGATCAGGTAGAAGCAGAAAGCATGGCGCACAAAAAAGAAATTTCAGCAAAAGTTGCAGTAAGTCTAAACTACGTCTTCCACTTTGTCGCTATCATTTCGGGTTCAAGGATGCAAAAAAATGCCATAAACCTTGCCAATTCAAAAAATTTGACCTCTCGGAAAACTAAAGGAGGGTCTGTCATCGGAAGCGACACTGCACAGATATTCCTTATTTGCTGCCAATGGAACTCCAATGGAAACATACGGGACAAAAATCATTCAAATCGACTTCGGGCTCAGATAAGAAAAATGGATTGGATGTTTATTGTTGCGGATGTCACTCGACTAATAATCGGAGTAGATTTCATTCACGAATTTGGACATCTAGTTGATCTACGAAGAAAAACGCTCATCGACACAACCACAAGACTTGGGGTAAGTGCAATTGCATGTAATAAAAAAATCGAACAAATTTTTACATTTGAAAATTTGCCATGGAATATCAGATCGTTGTTAGAACAATACAAAGAGTTAACACAACCATTCAAAGCTTCAATTTCTCCGTCAGAAACAACAGTAAGGCATCACATAAAAACAACAGGTCCACCAATTTTTTTCGAAATCTCGCCGATTAAATCCTGAAATGTACAATATAGCGAAAGCCGAATTCGATTACATGTTGAAATGAAACATCTGCCAACCAAGTATTATTCAATGGGCTACATCCCTTCACATGTGGTGATTATCGCCGCCTTAACGCAGTTACCATACCTGACAGGTATCCTATTCCACATATTCAGGATTACACCCATAAAATGTGCGGCAAGTACATTTTTTCAGTAATCGATTTGGAACGTGCATATAATCGGATACCAATCGCCAAAGAAGATCGCGAAAAAGAGGCCATTACAAATTCATTTGGTCTGTTTGAATTTAATGTCATGGTTTTTGGACTACGTAACGCTACTCAAAGCGTTCAAAGATTCATCAATCAAGTTTTTCAAGACTGTAGATTTCGTAATTGTCTACATTCATGACATTTACATCGCTTCATCGACTCCAGAAGATCAAGAATTAATGCATCAAAATGCAATTTCGCCCAATCTGAAGTAAACGTTTTGGGACATAGAGTCTCAAAAGATGATATTGCCCCTACAAAAGAAAAAATCGAAGCTTTGTCATCGTTCAAAAAAACCTACATTAGCTTTTGAACTCAAAAGAAATATCGCAATGTTGAATTTCTGTCGTAGATCTCTTCAATGCAGCTTTTGTTCAGGGAAAATTGCAAAAACTCATTAAGGGCAACAAGAAAAACGACAAATCCGTCATTCAATGGATCGCAGAAGCTGAACAAGCATTCGAAAATTACAAACAGTTGCAATTGCAGTTCTCTTAGCCCATCCTAGCTCAAATGCAAAACTCGTGCTTCATGCCGATGCAAGTAATTATTGCATTGGCGCTGCAATTCACGAACTAGTAAATAATGACCTTAGACCATTAAGATTCTATTCGAAGCAAATGACTGAGTCCAAAAAGTCAAAAGCACATACGATAGAGTTACTTGCAGCGTACAAAGCTTATTGAAGGCAGAAGTTGTACAATCTTAACAGACCACAAACCGTTAACTTTTGCCTTTACAGGAATCAATCAATTAAATTACATCAGCCTTTTCACCACAGATTTTCGTCATATTAAAGGCACAGATAAAATTGTTTCTGATTTGCTATCTCGAGTCGAATCGATTGATTCTGAGAACAAATTGATTCTAAAAAATTAGCTGATGATAAAAAAATCGACAAAGGCCTAGCAAGTTTGAAAGATGTAGCGTTGCCATCCGTCCGGGTTTTCCCGGACATGTACTCTTTTTAACCTGTGCGGGGAATGTCCGGGATAGTTTTTGCTGATTGTCCGGGATTGCCCTTTTTTATCACTTATTTTTAATATTCTTTATGTATTTCCTATTCTAAAACTCAATCGCGGCTAATAAGATTAAAGAAATAAACAGAACCAATCATTTAGAAAGAGAAATTCCAAACAAACAGAATTTGATTGAACAGAATTTACACAAACAGAATTTTTTGGCTGTCAAACGTCAATGTCATCTTTTTCAGTTGGTGGATTGGATTTACACCTGAATGTTTTTGTTTTTCATTTAATATCTATTATTGAGACCGTGATTGTTTGAGACCGTAATTTTATTCCTATCAAAATTAAATCTAAAATACTTGTTGAATCTGGTTTACAAGAAAAAGTAAACAAATTTAAAATTGATACCAATAACCTCTAACTGTCAAATATATTGAATCCTGGCTAAAACGTTTCGTAGAATTTAAAGTTTTTTCGTGGATGCAGTTCAATGATAAAAACGTAACGTGGAAACCAGTTGAACCATGTTTGATTTATATTCAGGAAAAAGGTGTTAATGTTAGGGACAGTGCGTTATTTGATCAATTTTGTAATCTTGCGATGAAACTAATGTTAACACAAAATGGACTGAATTCTTTAAAAGTTTTACCTCCATAGAATTATTCAGTGAATTAAATAAAATTGCGAAGTTTTATTTCGCAATTCCTAGTCACAATGCCGATGTTGAAAGATCTTTTTCTTTGATTAATTCGCAGTGGACAAAAGAAAGAAACAAATTGGTGGCCGACACTGTAAAATGCTTAATTATAACAAAATTTAATATTCAAGCTATCTTTAATGTCAAGCGATGGTGAAATACTTAACAAAATTAGATGCAATGAAAAATACAATTAGAATAGATCATTCTCAAAAATCTTTTCAGTTAATTAACTACAGTGGCTCACAATGAAAACGGCCCACCCTAACTTCTATTGTTTTTTTTAGACAAATCATGGGATATACAATAAAATGTTAAGCTAAACTTATAGATTAGTATTCGGTGTTTCAGCATAAGCTAAACATACATAGGTTCACTTACAAAAAGAGGAAACGCATAACAAATAACAGAGAAGAGAAAGAATTTCACCTCACAGTGAAAATGGCCCACATAGAAAACGCTCTCATATAACAGTTTTCTTAAATATTTAATTTCCGTTATTTGTTGTGTCTCTTATCTTACATTATTAATTCATAAGAATGCATTTGCGTTAGGTTTTGGCACGCGTGTTATTCATTCCTAAAGTTTAATTTTGCAAAATGGGTCCTCACACTTCAATAGAGATCCGAAAGTTAATTATTGAACACTATAAAAGTGGAAAAAGTCAAAGAGAAATAGCAAGAATTGTTAAAAAACCTCGTGAAACAGTTAGAAATATTATAAAAAGGTTTCGGAAGGAGAAAAGAATTACAAACAAGCCAAAACGAAGTCACAAGAAGATCTTTTCTGAACGTGATGAACGATGGATAGTAAAGAAAACCAAACAAAATCCTAGGCTGAGTGCTCCGAAACTTAGAGACATGGTGGAAAAAACATCTTAAGATTCAATGTAATGCAGAAACAGTTCGTAGAGTTTTACGCAGAGCCGGATTAAATGGTAGGATTGCAAGGAAAAAAGCCATTCATTAGCCAAAAAAATAAAAAGGTTCGATTGGAGTTTTCCCACAACTACGCAATGAAAGATTTTTCGTTCTGGAAAAACGTTCTATTTACGGATGAAAGTAAATACAACATTTTTGGATCAGATGGTAGGGTCAACGTATGGAGGAAGCCGAATGAAGAGATGCATCCCAAGCATTTGCGTCCTACAATTAAACATGGTGGTGGTCATGTAATGGTTTGGGGTGTGTGCTCGGCTTCTGGGGTCGGTACCTTACATTTTATTGAAGGGAATATGGATAAATATCAGTATTTGAATATTTTGAAAAACAATTTAAAAAGAAGTGCTGAAAAAACTTGGGATTGAAAATACTTTCCACTTTTACCAAGATAATGATCCGAAGCACACGGCTGGAATTGTTAAAGAATGGTTATTGTACCACTGTCCAAGGGTGATAAAAACCCCACCGCAATCACCAGACTTAAATATAATCGAAAATTTATGGCAAAAATTGGAAATTGAAATTCGTAAACATGACATTTCGAACAAAAGTGATCTTAAAAGGGTTTTATTGGAGGAGTGGAATAAAATAAGCCCTGGCTACACCAAAAAACTTGTAGAATCTATTCCAAATCGTCTTAAATCTGTTATAACGCAAAAAGGATACCCGACCAAATACTAAAAAAAAACTTCAACACGCTCTTACCATTCTTCTGGCTACTAAAGTTTTGTTGGGCCATTTTCACTGTTTGATGATATTAATTTTTTTGTCGTTATTTTATTTTATTTTGTTATTTTTTAAATCGAAATGTTGAAATATTTTATGTTTTTAAATAAAGAATACATTATCCTATTGAAATGAACAATTTATCTTTTTATATTATTGGGTTTGAGTGACATTTTCTTAGAAAAAAAATTCAGCTCGGTGTGGGCCATTTTCATTGTGAGCCACTGTATGTAGGTATGTATTTATAAAATGTCCAACCTACGGGGTACCTACCTTAAACTTTTTTTTAATTTTTAAATTTCATTTATGCAATATATAAAAATGTATATAATGTGCTAAATGTTATTAACTTAACGTATACAAAATATGAAATGTTGGTATGAAATTTGATGACAAATGTACCTACATAATATGTAACTATTTATAAATTAATTTATTTTTATTATTTAAAAATAACTGAAGTACCTAAATAAAATATTTCAAAAAAAGTAAGTAGCCTGTGTGTCCTCGTTTTGTACTCTTTTTTGGATTCTAATTTGTCCGTAAAAGTCCGGGATTGCAAATCTCGCTGCCTAGTTTCATCAAAATTCTTCTGGCAACCCTAGAAAGATGACACTTTATTGTAACTTAAACGAATCGAAATACCCTGTAGAAATATTACACTATTATGCGATGCTTCAACGTTTCGTGTTCGTCCATATATTACCAAAAACAAAGGCAAACAAGCATTCGACTCGACCCATACATCGGTCATCCAGGCATAAGATTCACGGTCAAATTGATGACCGAACGATTTTTCTGGCCAAATATGAAAAGTGATATCAAGCAGATGGTAGAAAAAAGCGTTAACTGTCAAAAAGCCAAGATAAATCACCTCAATCGAACAGCGTTAGAGGAATTCAAAGTACCAAGTCGTGGATTGAAGCACAAGCACATCAATATTTAGTGTCCGACCGAAGTTCGGCCAAAAAAACCACATTCGGCCAAACCTTCGGCTTCGGCCATTTTAGGCTGAAGTTTTGGACGAAGCCGAAGAATCTGTTTATCATATCGAGCATCGTAACAGGCTCCGGAAAAAATTTAAATTTTTGAATATGTATTTCAAAACACTTGTGTGCCATCATAGTAGGCACCGCCTCAGAATTTCAATTTTTGAATTTTGCCTGACACCTTTTGCGAATCGTATTTGTATCCAATTGGCTTTTTTCAACCTTAGGCATTGGCTTCGGCCGAAGATTTTCTTTCAGCCTAATAATTCGGCTTCGGCTGAAAATGACAATATTGATCTCATCGGGCCATTACCATTGTGAAGAGAATGTAAAAACTGTTTGACATGTATCGAAAAGATGGCCAGCTGCAATTCCGATCTCAGACATAGCAGCTTGAGTGTACCTCAAGCAATTACAACCGATCAGGGTAAGTAATTTGAGTCTAAGTTATTTAAAGAATTGTCAATTTTAATAGGTGCAAAGCATTTTCGAACAACCGCATACCACTTGCAATCAAACTGCTATTAAATGCCACACAGACAGCAATTAGACTGAAAGCTTACCTATCGTACTTCTCGGACTCCGAACAACTTTCAAAGAAGACCTGAAAGTAACACCTGCTGAAATGGTTTACGGCGAAACACTCGCATTACCATGAGAATTCTTCAGTAATCCGACAGATGAATACATTGAAAGCAACTTTGTTGAGAATCTCCGAAAAGCAATTCAAAATATTAAACCTGTTCCAGCTTCTAGTCATTCTTCGAAAAACTCCTTCATTCAATATGATCTCAATTCTTGTACCCATGATATGATACAGTCAAACCACCTTTAAAGACACCTTACGATGGTCCTTTCAGAGTCATAAATCGAAATGATAAAAATGTTGATGTTGAAATGGGCACGAGGGTGGTGAAAATCAGCATAGATAGACTAAAAGCAGCTCACTTATCCAAACAAGACGAACAAGCTATACCAAAGTTATCTTCATCATCAAAAGTAAATTTTCCTCAACAAAACTCTTCGATCATGCAAAAAGACACTAAGTCATCGGTCGGAGGTCAAAATCATCGGAAGACATGTTCATTTTCCAAAAAAAAAATACACCGACTTCATCTAACGATGAAGGCATAAAAACTTCAGGTCCCTCCTTCCCTTACAATATTACTCGCACACAGGAATTGTTGAGAGTTTTATGTCACTATAGGCCCTAGAATGGGCTGTTTCGACACTTAATTTATTTATTTTCTAAAGGCTAAAACATAAAGAAATACTTCTTGACCACGGATCGTTCGATATCGTGCAAAAAGCAAGGATTCATTGGAGTAATTTTAAGAGCAGCTCAACAGAAAACACAAAACTAATGTTTTGTTAAGCAAATTTTTATTGTGGCCTAATAGTTGAAAAGTTACAAACTCGACAACGAAAAATACGAATATTTCTACTAATTTTGAATCTTACTTTAAAATAAAAATTGAAAGACAAATTTACTCTCCACCCTAACTCAGGTACGTGTTTAGGAATATACCTAGCCTTAAGACTTTGTCCTAGATGCAGAACGTGTGAACCTCTTTACTTGGCAAGAAACCAGGAAACACTTTACATCTTCTATGAACACACATGTGACTGCGGCAAGGAGGCAACCAAGCGAAGACAACTACAACGACTACGATGTAGAACACTAGAACCATTAGAAATGGAAATAAGTGTGAGTTGGAGCCTGGTCTAACTACCAGAAGGAGCAACATATTGGTATGGTTACTCGTAGTTGGGGTATTGGGAAGATTTTTAAACCAAAGATAAATTGAATAGTGTTAAGGTGCGGCAATTCTATGAAATAAATCTTTGTCCTCAAGATAAAATGAAACTTGAAATAATTGTCAGAGTTCGAGTCGAGTCGAGAGTCTAGTGTTTCAAGTCGAGAGTTGAGAAGCTCTATCCGACAGAAGCCTTCTTCCCTTTTCTTTTTTTTTGGATAAAGTTGATTATATTTAGGTTGAGATGTTTTGGATGTGGGAAAAAATAGAACAGGGTTTTTGGTAATATTTTGCCAGATTAATCAGAGATTAGAAAATCATTTAGAAAAGTTGTTAGGTAGTTGGATTTAGTTTGAAATTTAAGGGAGAGTGCGCTCTGTTCAGATTTAATAAATTTTCATTGTGGTATACTCGTTTGGTTAATTTGCATTTTCGGTATTACAATTTGAAATTGTTGTACGAGAGGAGAAACAGATAAAATTTAAATTTATTTTCTTCTGTGGTTTCCTTAACAGGGTGATTCAAAAGATAAACATATATGCTTAAGTTGTTGTGAGTTGACAAAAATTAAAACAAAAAAATCGGTTTACACGACTGGGCTAGCAAAACTTAAATTAGCTTCGGAACGAGGAACAAATATATGCTTGATATTAATGTTAAAGTTATGCATTTTTTTAAACTAATTAATAAGATATTGTGATGCTTTTTTGTATAAGGCTAATACCACTAAGACTTACAATTTATTACATTTATTCCATAAATTATATATTGCTATAATATGACACGTTACTTAATATTATCTAATAATAAAGTGCTTACGGCTCGGCGCCGCATGTTGAAAACAATATTTTGTATAAGATAAAATTAGTTGGAATCCAAAATCTCAAAGTTTTTAAAAGATATTTGAGGCGAAAATCATTTTTACCAACTTTTAATAATTTTTTTTTTAGGTTTTAATTTTTGTAAGAAAACTATTCGATTTTTCTCAACATTTTTCCGAATGTTGAAAACAATATTTCTTATTAGATAAAATTAGTTGGAAGCCTTAATCTCAGGTTTTTAAAAAATAAAAGAGTTGAATGAAATTCAATTTTTAACAACTTTGAGTAATGTTTTTTTTTAGGTTTTTATTTTTTATAAAAAAACTGTCAAATAGATTTTTTTTTTAATTTTATTAGATGTCAAAAACATCATTTTTCGTTGCAAAAAAATGGTTTGGAGATGAAATCATATTTTAGTCGTAAAATTTTCGAGGTGACAATTTTTTTTTTTTTTGAGTTTTTTTATATATAAAAAAAAACTATTGATTGGTGGAAGAAAACTCAGTTCGAAATACAGTCGTCGAATCTCTTGGAGTAGAGGACACGATGCAGAGAAATGTGTGTGATGTTTCTGGTTTTCCAGTGTTACAAAGGCTACAGATTTGTGGAAGATCAGTTCTATGCGGAATAGATTTAAGATTCAGTATTTCGACTAGGGCTCTAAACATGTAACTAATAGTCGCAGAAGAAAACTCGTTGCTAAAACAATTAGTGTGTGATGTTATTTGGTATTTGAGGCTTCTATACACATTTCTTGATAATGTTGTTGAGGCTCTTGAAAGATGTTCACTGAAGATATGTTCATCAGTTCTGGCGATCAGATCATTCAACATGGTGTGCCATTGATTCAAATTGGACTCAAAAACGAATAGATTACTGTCATTTGAAGAAGGTATCTGGTTCCATTCCTCAAAAGTGGAGGCATTTGTTTCCATAAGCCTTGTCATAATGGATTTCTGAAGGATTCTTTTGTCCCTATTCATAACTTTCAATATGTAGTCTAAGTTCGTTTTAAGGTTTGTAATGTTAGGAGGTGTTATGCCAGACTCTACATATATAGCATACTTGGGCGTTGAAGAAGGCAATCTGAACAAGCGTTTGAAGAAAAACCTTTGCACGGCTTCAAACTCTTCCAGTTGTAAATATCCAAAAACTTGGGTACCGTAGCACAGAGTTGTTTGAAAAACACGATATTTGGATTTAAGATCGATTTTTTGGTTAGAGTAAAACTTAGGGCACATCAAGTTTAGCACGTGTTTCGAAACATTAAGATTGTAAGACAGTAAAACTTCAAGATAATTGAAATAATGAATGACCTCAATAATCGCGTTGTTTACAAAAAAATTTTCTTCTGCGAGGCTTCTTCTCTGACGCCGTTCAAAAACCAGTATTTTTGTCTTGTTAGTAGGTATTGACTCCAGGATTCACAAAATATATTAAGTTTGTTGGTTTACAGCTTAAGGGTAGATGTAGATTGTCAGCCCGTAAAACTAAATTGTGGGCGTAGAGCAAAACTGGAGTACTTTCCAAGACGCAATGGGCTTGTCTTTTTGTTTTTTTTTTTACACTTCAGAAAGTAGTAAGCTTATAGCAAACTTAAAACTGCGATCAGAGGCTCATCATAAGTGCATGTGTTAGTTGTTAGGAAGTCAATATCTAAAAAATCAAATGTACGCAGGTGATGAGTTCCGCTTCGGTAATTCAAATGTACACAAGATAGCAAATAAGATGCATCAATTTCACCATTAATGAGTTGATGAAAAAAATATAAAGTCATTATTAACACACCTTTGTTGAAACGATTGCATTTGAAGAAGCAGAATACGATGTTCATAGGGAGGCAGATCATAAGGATCATCCCAAGGAAGTCCCTTTAGGATAAAGCGGATGAAATTATGTTGAATTGATTCAATACGTTTTCTATGAATTACTTAATGGGAGTCCATACCTGCGAAGCATATTCAAGATGAGGACGAACATGGCAATTATAAAAAAAAAGAGGGTGGGATGCGACCCACACTTATGACTTCCCATCTCGTCTTTCGATTTGTCTTGCTTAAAAGTTTGTCTGTTTTTACCAAATTTGCGTACTCTTTTTTGTAGATCTTATTTTTTATGAAAAAATGTACTGTTGAATTTTTTATATTAAAATTACTGAATATCGAAAACAGGGGTGAAATCGGCTAAGGTGATTGTTGATAAATAACAATCAAAATGATCGAATTTGATCTACATAAGGTGATAGTCAAATTGATACCTAAAAATCTATCACAAAAAAATGTGATAGTCGTTTTCAAACAAATTTGTTTATTCCGAATAGAGCTACCAGACGCTTACACAAACGACAGGAAAATTTTCTTAGTTCACTTTGTTTCTTTTAAAAAACACATTCCTGTGATCGACAAAGCTTACGACATTCGAAAAAAAGCAAGAAAAGTTAGAATTTTATTCAAAATCAGCCAATTTGAAACTTTTATTTAGATATTTTATAAGAATCAATTTAAAATTTCACCAAGGCAACAACGAATTTTGACAATTTGAATCTGAAATTGTTCAATCGAATTGAATTGAGTTGAATCATCTTACACAGACGGAATAAAAATGATAGTCAATTTGACTATCAAAAAATTGATAGTCAAAAATCACCTTAGCCGATTCCACCCCAGTATTTTCTGTGAAATAAAATAAATTTGAAGCCCATATTTTTAATTTGTGAAAAGCTATTTGCGTCGAAAGTAAATTTTTACCTAGTTATAATATTGTTTTTTTTTTTTTAGTGTTTTATTTTTTGTAAATAAACTGTCAATTCGATTTTATTCAAAATTATATCGAATGTTAAAAAAAATATTACTTATAAGATAAAATTAGTTTGAAGCCAATATTTCAAATTTTTGAAAATTTATTTGAGTCGAAAATCAATTTTTAAAAACTTTTGTTAAATTACTTTTAGGTTTTTAATTTTGGTACAAAAACTGTCAATTGGATTTTTTTCAAAATTTTACTGAATGTTGACAACATTATTTTTTAGAAGATAAAAGTAAATTAAAGCCAATTTCCAAAGTTTTGAAAAGATATTTGAGTCGAAAATCAATTTTTACCAACTTTTATTAATTTTTTTAAGGTTATTATTTTTTGTAAAAAAACTGTCAATTCGATTTTTCTCAAAATTTGATTGAATGTTAAAAACAATATTTCTTATAAGATAAAATAAGATTCAAGCCCAAATTTCAAGTTTTGAAAAGATATTTGAATCGATATTTAATTTTTACCAATTTTGAGTAATGTTTTTTTTTTATTTTTATTTTTTATAAAAAAAACTGTCAATTCGATTTTTCGCACAATTTTATCAGATGTCAAAAACATTATTCTTCGTTGCACAAATTGTTTTGGAGATGAAATCAGATTTTAGTCTAAAAATTTTGGAGGTAACAAATTTTTTTTTCAGTTTTTTCGATTTATAAAAAAAAACGTTAAATGGAATTTTTCCAAAAAATATACTTGTTTGGTATCACATTACAGTTTAGTATATTAAATTTGATTCAAGTCTCTAGCGTTTTTGGTTCGTAAGATATTTAGGGTTAACTAAAATGTTCACCTTTTTTTCAAACTGCTATGCTAAACAAACCACCCACGTAATTTTCTTGAGAGCCCTTTTTGCATCTTTCTGCCTTATTATCTGTATAACAAAATTTATTTGAAGTCGATATCTCTTCTGGTTCTTGAGCTATGGAGGACGAAAGAAACGTCGCGAACTCACGGACGTACGAACACGCACGCACAGACATCTTTCTAAAAATCTTTTATTTCGACTCTAGGGACCTTGAAACGTCGAGAAATGTCAACATTTTTGACAAATTGGACAGATTACAATAACTTACTATGGGAAGTTAAAAAGAGTAACATGGGGATCCTTGAACTCCTTTGCCTAGCGTTTCATAAAACCAAGCATAGAACTTGCCTTATTAACAATAAAATTAATGTGCTGTTTAAACTCTAGGTTGGAACAGAAATGAACACCTAAATCTTTAAATGTGGAGATGCGACAGAGTTTTTGCTGTGATATACAGTAGTCAAGTTTTTTAGAGATAGTTATCGTCTGGCATTTTAAAGCGTTGAGTGAAAGGCTATTTTTCCCATACCAAAATGTGAATCTACCAATGTCGGCTTGTAAAACAATACGATCATGGGTGGAATTTATTATTTTGAAAATCTTCATATCGTCAGCAAAAATGAGAAGTTCACTTGAGCGTAGACACGACGATACATCGTTAAAATACAGGATGAACAGGGCCAAGATGGCTTCTCTGAGGAACACTATATAGAGCAACAAAAGGTTCAGAATGACAATTTGTAAATTTTACCTCATAGGATCTGTTTTCAAGGTATGATTAAATCCAAGCTAAGAAAAATGGTGGAAAATCAAGAGCCTTAAGTTTAAATAAAATAATTCCGTGGCTAAGCTTGTCGAATGCGTTTAAACATATGTTTGAGAATGTGAGGAGATTAGAAACGGTTGATCTTTTTTTTTTCACAAAACCATGTTGCTGTTCCCAAATGATATTTTTACTTAAAAATGCTAGACTTTCACAAACAACTTGTTCAAATACTTTAGGAATGCAAGAAAGCTTAGCAATGGACCTGTAGTTTGTTATATCCACCTTGTTACCTTTCTTGAAAATTGGTGTTAAAAATGACTTCTTCCATATGCGGGTTAATTTGCTTGTTTTTAGAGAAAGTTTGAATAAGAACGTAAGGGGCTCAACTAAAGCATTACCATACTTTTTTAGTACTATCGGGTGAATACCATCGGGACCGGCTGAGCAGTCATCATTTAACGCAGATAAAATATCAAGGACCTACTGTGTAGCAAAGGAATGTCACTACAGCTAGTTTGCGAAAGGGAGTGAAGATTATGAAAATATACTTCATCAACTTTTTCAGGGCTATTGACAAAGGACTCAAGGAAATTTGTTGTGAAAGCGTTACAGATATCAACAGTTTTATCTAATAAAAAGTTGTTGTAGGTGAAGTTAACTGGAAAGCTATCTGATTTTTTCTTTGAGTTTACAAAATTCCAAATATTTTAGGATTCTCTTTCAAAGAGGTGCCAGTAACATAACAAGCATATACAAAATTAGAAAAGTTCTTGCGTTTATCTGGTCTTATTTCCTACCAATCCATTTCTACTAGGCAGTCTTCTTGGTACGGTTCTGGCTAAGTCTTCCTCAAATGATAACCTCATAACATTTTGCACTTGCAAATTCGCTGTAGAGGTACAGTCTGGACCTCCAAAAACAGCTTCTCTCTTCAGCGTAAAGGCAGTTGGATGGGCAGATGATCTTTGCTGGCTGCGTATGCGAATAGCCTGATTTTCGATAGATTGGCATAGTCGCCTTCTTCCCTGCCTGGCCACATCCGATTTCAACTTTTGGTTTGAACCTAGTTTTAATTTTCTCGGGGCAGTCATTCGCGCAAGAACTCGCAATTTTGTATAGAATTGTTCGCCTAGGTTTAATCGCAAGCGTCTGCATAAATTGACTGACTTTCTGTAACTTCAATTTCACTAGCTCAAATAAAGTTTGGATCCACTCTTGACGAACATTGATGTCTTAATTTAGGAAGTCTGCAGGCAAGGTGGCTGTAAATTCGCGGGGTACTCGGTACTCTCTTCCTAAATTCAGCAGGGCCGGCTCATAGCGAGTAGTGATAATAGCGAATGATAACTTGGGTAAGTGCTCGTCCGAAGTGCGCTGGTTCTCCTGTCTATACTGTGCTATCATCGTCTTGAAAACACAATTAAAAGCTCGGTAAGGTTCTTTTGTGGGAGTTCATATCGTGCAAATGTGCGTACAATCGGAAAATAGTGTAAAAATTCGAGCAAACCTGGTCTGTAGGATATGTAAAAACACCATGTTTGCTCGCAGAACTTGTACTGCAGAAAAAAATGCTGCTGTTCGCGACATTGTGGCTGAATAGCCATCCACCTGAACTTGTTGCGGTCGGTCATCGTGCCCAACAATTGCACCGCTCACACTCGTCTTTGACGAACATTATGCATAAAGACTTTCATTTACACGCTTATAAGGTTCTATTGACTCAAGAACTAAAGCCTCTTGACCATTTTAAGCACCGCCAATGGTCAGAATGGTGGAAAGAAATTGCAATTGGATGATAAATTTTCTTAGAAAACAATCTAAGGCACATTTCATCAAAAAGCAGAATTGCGTATTCGGGGAAATTGGGCTGGAGGACCAATCGGAGAGTATTTTTTTTTCAAAATGAGCCTAAACTTGTATGGCACCTGTCATAATGAAACAATGGCTCTATTGCGCGACAAATTCTATTGCCTCGGTGTTATCTCACGTAGTGGCGATATTAATTGGCCGCCAAGGACATGTGATTCGAGACCGTTGAACTCCTTTCTTTAGAGGCAGTTGAAAGGAAAGGTATACTACTATAAGTCAGCAACAATTTAAAAGGTAAAAGATGAGATTATTCGGCACATTAACGGCATAGAACCTTAATTATCCCTCAGCGTCATCGAAAATTTGTACCATAGGATTTAGGTTTGCCCCTAAGGTTGCGACCAATATTTTGTTTCATACATTGTTTGCGAACGAGTCAATGGACTGTATGTATAAATGTTTTATATTTATTCTTGATTAACTCGATTTGAAATAACCCACAAAATTAAAGAGACACCAATCAATATGTTAAATATATGTATGTATGTTGTATTTGTTCTAATTATGTGTTTTGTGATACAAGATATTACCAATGTCTGCACAGCTTGACGATCGAAATCCAAGAGATCGATTCTTGCATAAATTCTTGATTGCAAGGTGCAAGAATTTGACAACAAAAGAGAATGATAGATTAAAATTGAGTGAAACTAAATAACTGTGTAGCTGATAAGACGTTTGTGCATGAATTTTAACATTAGATTTGTTAACTTATGAGTCACAAAAGAAGACAACCGTCGTGTAGGATAACAAGAGAAAAGACTGACTTTATTAGTATATTTAAGTATAAAGAATTCATTATAATCTGGTATACAATTTCCAGTGGGAGCCGACATTGCCAATAGTAAATTATTCAAACAAATTATTATTCCAACACTCCCACTTTTGAATAGATTTAGTTCAAACAAAATATAATTCATACAGGTTATTATTATTATTAACACATTACATTACTTTGATCAAAAAACGAAATTTTTCAAATTTATCTTTGCATAGAGCCTTTGTAAAGATGTCTGCATTTTGATGTTCAGATGGAACATAATTAATCTTAAAATCACCTCTGCTGAATCGTTCACGGATGAAATGATAACGAACATCAATGTGTTTCGTTCGTTTGTGGAATTCAGGATTTTTGATTAGCTTTATTGCTCCCTGGTTGTCCATGTTTAGATTAACCTCTCTACTGCCAGTTGAAACTAATTCGAAGACAAGTTGCCGAAGCCACACCATCTCTTTCACTGCCTGTGACGCTGCGATGTACTCCGATTCGGTGGTAGATAAGGACACACATCTTTGCCTCTGTGATGACCAAGACACCGGTCCACTTCCCAAAGTAAAAATAAAACCAGTGGTGGAACGTCTAGTCATATTGTCTCCGGCATAATCAGCGTCACTGTAACAAACCAAAGAAAAACATTTACTTTTTTCAAAAATTATACCCATTTCTCGAGTTCCACTGATGTACTTTAGTATTCTTTTGACTGCGTTGACCTGGGCCTGGTTCGGTGAGTCTAAATATCGTGAAACTACTCCTACTGCATAGGCTATGTCTGGGCGGGTGGCAACAGCCAGGTACATAAGCGATCCAACAGCCTCTCTGTAGGGAAACTTGACTTCTTTGGAGGATTCTGAATAAGAAAAGGTTTCAGCTGGGGTTGAAACTGGTTTGCAATTAAGCATATTGAATCTCCGCAAAATATGCTCAGTATAACGTGATTGAGTGACATGAATTGCACCATTGGGTTTCCTTTTTAACTGCATACCTAGAAAACAATCCGCATTCAATGTTGTTATCTCAAACTGCGTCTTTAAAAACTTTATTAATATCAAAGCATCCTCTTTATCCTGTGTAGCTATTAGGCCATCATCAATATATATCGCCAGGATCATACGCCTATTAACATCGGCTGAAATAAATACACATGGATCCATTTCGCTGGGCTTAAGGTTAAACTGCTTCAAAGCGGCCGTAAACTTCTCATTCCAGCACCTCGACGCCTGTTTTAACCCATACAAACTCTTTTGAAGCTTGCAAACTTGTCCAGATCCGTCATCGAAGCCTTGAGGTTGCTGCATGTAGATCTCTTCATATAAATCGCCGTTTAAAAAGGCCGTCTTAACATCGAACTGAGATAAACTTAATCCTTCGTTTGCCACAATTGCGAAAATACAGCGTATGGAAGTAAATTTTGCCACTGGACTAAAAGTTTCAAAATAATCAACACCCCGTTCTTGACTGAATCCGCGAACCACCAATCTAGCTTTGAATCTCTGCAAACCATCAACTCCTAAGTCCTTCAACTTATATACCCATTTGTTGTCGATTGCTTTCCTGTTCGGCGGAAGCTGTACCAAATCCCAGGTATGGTTCTGATGAAGGCTATTCATCTCTTCTTCCATTGCTCTCTTCCAATTAGCTGCATCATCGGAAGCAAGTGCATCGCGGTAGGTGTTTGGTTCTCCTTGCGCAAGGAAAGCATGTCTCTGAATGATGTTGCACATACCAGAATAGTCTACTGCTTTCTGGTTACGTAGACGATACCTCAATGGAAGTGTCACATCACCGCCATCATTGTTACTCCTACCATCATCATTCTGGATTATTTCAACTCCTTCCACTTCTTCGTCAGCAGACTCATAAACGTCTTCCCTTGCTTGCTCTCCATCTTCTCCTTCATTTTCTGCGATTGACAAATCTTGGGATGTTGAAGGTTCTTGAGAAGCTTCAGTTAAAACATTTTGATATTGTTCAAATTCTTTGAACGTAACATCTCGCACTATTTCTACTTTTCGATGAGTAGGTATCCAGACACGGTATCCCTTGGAAGTCTCTGAATATCCCATGAACAAACCCTTTTCAGCTTTTTTATCCCATTTTCTGCGTCTTTGCTTGGGTATGTGGATAAATGCTTCGATTCCAAAAACTCTGAAAAATTCAAAGCTGGGCTTACGACCACACCACATCTCATAAGGTGACTTATCTTTTATAGCGCTTACGCCAGTACGGTTCAAGACATAAACAGCCGTATTTACAGCTTCAGCCCAAAACATCTTGGGTAAGTTTCTCGCATGAAGCATCGAACGTGCCGCTTCCACTATAGTACGGTTTTCTCGCTCAGCACTGCCATTCTGCTCCGGAGTATATGGTACGGTGGTTTCATGTCGAATAGAATTTTTGCTCAGAAGCGATCTTACAGCTTCGTTAACAAACTCCAACCCATTGTCTGTACGAAGTGTCTTCACAGGGAGTCGCATCTCACATTTGGCTTTCTTTATAAACTCTTCTATTGATGAATAAACTTCTGACTTGTTTTTTACAAAAAAAACTACCTTAAAATGGGAAAAATGGTCTTTAAAAAGAACAAAATATCTGCAACCCCCTATAGAAGTTTCCTCCATAGGACCACATACATCCGCATGCACTAACTCCCCTGGTTGACTAGCTTTAAATGTGCTTTTGGGAAATGGAAGTCTATGCTGTTTCCCATACATACAGGCATCGCACGAGAATTCCTTAGCATCTATAAAAGGAATACCTTCTTTCAACAACTGAGAACGTACTTGTGGGACATTTTGATGAGCCATCCTTTCATGCCATACCTTTAATGGCAGATCTTTAGAAGATGCTAACATTGCCTTATGATCCGACAGGCCTTGAACAACAAAACACATTTTGAACAACTGCCCCTTTCGCTCTCCCACTGCCACAACAGATCCATCGTCTTTCTTGAACTCGCATCGCAAACTATCAGACATAAACTTGAGACCCTTATCTAGAGCACGACTTTGTGAAAAAAGATGTGCGTTAATTTTTGGCACATACAAAACGTTTGAGAGATGCTTTTCACACCATTTTTCTCCATTGTAGGATAAAATATTTATATCACCTGTTCCCAGTGCTAAAATCTTTTGACCACTTCCTACTCTTATGTCAATTGGATTAGAAAATCTTTCAAAACGCACAAACCAATCTCTTTTATGGGTCATGTGGTCGCTAGCACCGGAGTCGAGATACCGATTATCATCAATTTCACCATTATTCATTATCAACGCATTGCAGGTACTTGTCAATATATTATTCTTTCGCCCCTCACTTCTTTTTCCAGTCCTAGTTCGAACCAATGCAGCCAAGAAATTTTTCTTCTCCGTTTGTTCCTCACTTACACTTCCAGTCTTCAGTTCGTCACCACCACAAGATATATATACCGCCCCTTTATCCTCACTTGAGCTTCCAGTCCACAAAGTATCATCAAAGTTCAAAATCTTCCTCTTTTCCATTGCCTCACTTGAAGTTCCAGTCCTCACTTCATTAGCATCAGAAAATATTTTTCCCCCCGTTTCAACCTCACTTGTACTTCCAGTCCATCCTTGCACAGAGCATAATTCAGAATTACACATGAGAGCCTCCCCCCTTTGTACTTCATTCCGGTTTCCAGTCTTCTTTCTATCGGAAAACTTTTTTGGACAGTCCTTTTTCCAATGACCAAATTCATTGCACCTAAAGCACTTTCCAGGTTTGGAGACTTTCTGCTGTTGCTGCTTCTTGTTCCTCTGCTTTGCAATTAATGCTGTGCCTTTAATGGAATTACCTGAACTAGATGAATGTGAATGCATACGTTTTTCCTCCATCACTAACCGTGAAGTCAGATTCTCTAACGTCTGTTGTTCCTTTGCCGTGGATTCCCAAGCGCAAAAGAAATGTTGGAAACTTTCAGTGAGAGTCATCAACACCTTTGTAATCACCATGCTGTCGGAAACCTGCTCTCCAACATCTCTAAGCTGCCTAACAATATTTTCCAACTTGGAAATGTGAGTCGCAACGTCATCGTCAGGCTCCTTCTCGAAACTATAAAATCTTTGTAGCAACATGTGAACATTCGTACTAGAAGTGTGTTCATATACCGCCTTTAACTTCGTCCACATCTCCTGTGCAGTGTTGCAGTTAACAATGTGACGAAGCGGTGTTGAACCTACGCTCGTTGCAATTATGCGTTGAGCCTTGCTATCGACTTTCGTCCAATTTAATAACCTAGCATCAAAAATTACCTGGGTCTCATTTTCCCCCTTTACTGGTTTATTGTTCGGGTCATTTACATGTTCAAATAGACCAGAAGCTTTAAGTAAAATTTGAACTTGAAATTTCCATATGGAATATTGTTCAGAATCAAGCAATTTTTCTATTTTAAAACTTTCAGACTCCATTTCTGATTTAAAAAAAAACACACTCTAATTTTATACTTTCTGCAGGCTCACGTGACCTGGGCCCATAACCTGTTAACTTATGAGTCACAAAAGAAGACAACCGTCGTGTAGGATAACAAGAGAAAAGACTGACTTTATTAGTATATTTAAGTATAAAGAATTCATTATAATCTGGTACTGGTATACAATTTCCAGTGGGAGCCGACATTGCCAATAGTAAATTATTCAAACAAATTATTATTCCAACAAGATTTAAGTAGGCAAAAAATTAACTGGACAATTTTAAATTTGTAGAAATAACATAGTGTATGGTTTGAATGTTTGGTAAAATGTGTAAATGATATAACTTTTATGAATTTAGGTATGAATGATTTTAAAGTAAATTTCATGAATTCAATGATTTGAATGATTGAAATAAAATAAATAATGTAAAATAGTTTGAATTGATGATAAATATATTGAATGTTGTTTAATCCTGAACATACATAATTGAACTATATCAATTTTATCATAACAAGAAGAAATAACAGTAATTTTGTAAATAATTTGTGTTTTATTGAAAATTAAAAACGGCCCTTAAAATTTAACCACCTTTTATTTTTAAAAAGTAGTATTTAAAAGTTCTTGTAATACCTTCGCTTTTGTTCTGCTTTACGCACAGTGTAACTTCAAGGACTACATTTTATAAACATAAGTTTCATAAGAATAATGACGCACTTATAAATAATTTACCTATCTTCTTAACCCATTACTCAACTTGGTATATACGAGATCTTCAAGTGAAACCGGTATCCGTATCCTCCTACCAAAATGTTTCCTTTTCTAACATCAAGAGTAGATGCTTGCACAAACATCTCATTGCCTTTTAAAGCACCAACTTATTTTCATATGATCTATTGTACATTTATCTTTTCGTTGCTTCCTTGAAAACCTCTTAGCTTCCGTAAAGGTAAAGTAAATGTACCAACTCATTCGATCAACTTAAATCCAACATTATGCCTTGTCACCAAAGAACAACAAAATGACCTACATTACAAACATACACACATACGTACATTATATCCGATCAACATTAAAGAATGTCCTGTCCACATGTGAGAATGTTTTCAATTACCATGTAAACATGGCCCACAGGCGAAACGAGCGACGACCAACCAACCAACCGACCAACCGCTGCCGTTGTCACCGTTGCCTTAACTGGTAGTTGTCCTTATAAATTATTCAAATCCTCTACGCGTCCTCCGTAGCACATAACAAATTCCTGTCATAAAAATTCCGCCCTATGGCCAATGGCATTGGCATCCCATCCTATCCTTTATCTCGTCCTCTGGCTTAATAGATCCAACGAAATGTGTATCTTTACCGCCTACCGCCCACAACCTCCTATCACACCTTACTCAAACCCCAGTCGTATACCGTACCGTATACCATTTATGTAAAGGTAATGAAAAGCAATAAGAGAATAAGGTCCAGGATGATGGTTAATGTTACCTCATCGTCCTCGTCCTTATCCTCATCGTCCACTACCACTTTAGTTAAGAGCCCCAAGTACTGCATAGCACAGCACATAATGTCTGTCCAGATAACCTCTATCCTCTAGCATCTGCCATCTATCCATCTTTACATCATGCCTTTAGAAACCCGGAGTCGGAGCCAGTGCCAGGCTGCCAGGTGATTGCTATGCTGATGTGCGGGTGCGAGTGTCGGGTTGGTTGTGTTTCAACTTTGGCTTTAGGTATAGGGACCACAAAAAACAAGAAAAACTGAAACAACAAAATAAAACGCAAACAAAAATCAACTTTAGTGCACATTCTTAATTTTTAGTGATTTTATTTTAAACATCCGGAGTAGGATCCTTTTTTTATGACAAACTCTATACTTTTTTTTCGGAGGGTAGCAATAACGAAAAGCTGACGGTTGCATTTTGGGTCGCATAACCAAATAGAAGGATATCCACACAACAAAAGTAGACAATGTTTTTTTTAGCAGTTCAAAATTTTCGAAGGTATGTGTTTGTACAGTTTACGGTACACCAGCCATTAAAAATGTGGTTTTATCCACTTTTATAAACGCATACTTTAAGAATATGAATTTTCAAAAACACGGAAAACGGAATTATATACTAAGCAAATAAGTGTCAAGTCAAGTTACCTAAGAAGGTTTTTTTGTCAGGGAGTAGTAAGGTGAATTTAATTTGTCGGAAATGGTTTATCGTTATTTTGTTTTTATTTTTTTTATTCAAAGACTTGTGACTTGATAAAGGAATACGAAGTCAATCGTTTTTAATTTAATATTTTCTTTCCAACTCACATCGATTTCAAAAGTATCGAATACGAAAGGATCGTAGATTATCCAAGTTGAATCAAAAGATTTTTCCTAATTTCATAAAATCATCACTGTCCTGTTTTTGATATTGTTTCTTTTCTTTTTTAAGGTACTTTTAAAGCAAACTTGAGAGATTTGCTAGATTGAAATACAGCACTTTAGAGAGGAGCAAACTAATTGAATTTTTTTATGAGAATAGTTGCTCGAGTAGTACCCGTGGCGTGATGATAAGTGTGTATAGGACTAGTCAGCAGGTGTCGATGGTTTATCCAACGTTTTATTAAGACATTTATCGCGATAGAGGCAATTGACATTTACACCGCACTCTTTAATAATGCACTGAATAATGCATATTATCCAGTGCATTGGAAGACAGCTGTGGTTCATCCTCTCCCGAAAGAAGGAAAGGACAACTCCAACCCGTCAAATCTTCGGTCGATAAGTATTCTTCCGAGCATCAGCAAATTTTTCGAAAAGATCATCAATAGAACTCTGACTAAGTGGGCTGCGGACAACAAAATAACTCCGGATAAACAGATCGGGTTCAAGGCGGGTCATGACACAATTCGTGCTGCGTCTAAACTTGTTTCTTATATCCAATGGAATAAATCAAAACAACAATGAAAAGGTGCTGTTCTGGTTGATTTGGAGGAGGCATTTGACACCGTATGGTTAGAGGGTCTTTACCTAACACTGGAGCAGGCTTGCTGCTTGCATTGTTGTATATACTTAATGATATGCTTAACGGTAAAAAGTCTGTTGTCAAAAGTGGGAATGTAACTTCTAATACAACATTTCAATTAAAAATGGCCTGTGCGATATTTCGACAACTGGAAACTGAAAATAAATGTCAAGAAGTCGGACACGAGGGATACGTGTAAGAATTGGCGCATGAGGGTTATCGTTGATCTTCAAGGGCAGCCATTGGCGAGCAAAACTGTAGTAAAGTACCATGGTATCTTGTTAGATCAGTATTTATATTTCGACATACATATAAATGCTTTTCTGACCAGGGCCAGAGGAGCCTTCGCTATGACGAAACGGCTATTTTACAGCAGTCAACTTGACCCCAGAGTGAAAGTAATTTGCTACATGGACCTCATACAGCCAATGATCGTTTATGGTTGTCCTGTGTGGTTCAACGTTGCCCCTTCCCAGATGGAGAAGTATCGGGTGTTCGAGCGGCAGTGTCTACAACGCTGTTCCGGTCCAACGAGGTCCTATACAACAGGGCTCGAATCAACACAATTGACAATGTCGTGATAAAACTCGTTCGAGGTCACATTGCAAGAGATATGTCTTCTACCAACAAATTCATTTTCGGGGCGTTCCATCCGAACGTCGAGTATTTTGAAAGTGAACGCTTGAGCGGCTTCATTCCACCAGAGGCATTCCTCTTTTTAGATACGGTCTGATACAGGATAGATTGGCAGTTCCGCTAATCTATAAAGTCAGACGACAAACCGTACAATCGGGACATCATGGCACAAGGCGGGGCAGAGCTCCTTCGGTTCAGTAGGGCTTTGTCCGAACGGGACCGAACCGATAGGGTGAAGCAGGAGAACCAGTTTTGGTGGCTTCAATCGGCACTTGATAGGGGGTAGTCGGGATGGGGTTTTAAGCATTTGCTGGCTTACATACTTGTCTTATAGTTTAAGGGTTTATTTTTGAGTAGAAAAGGCATAGTGGCAAAAAAAACATGGAATAAGACGAAAAGAAAGGAAAATGAAAAACAAAAAATGTTAGATAGTTCTATTTGCTGCTGTGGTTGTTCTAGTTTTAAGTAGTTTATAGGTAGAATAGGTAGTTTAAGTTGGTTTTAAGTTTTATTTAAGGACCTAATTTTAAGCAGTTTTAAAGTAAAGTTAAAAAAGGATATTGATATTAGTTTGTTTCCCAATTTTCTAATAAATACAAAAATAAATAAAATTTAATGAAGTATAATAGACACTAGGGCCGAAAGTCATTAGAATTAAGGGTTATAGTTTAACTTAGAGTGTCCGTATGGGACCAGTATGTTAGTAGTAAGTTGTAGTTAATTAGGCTAGTTTTATGAATTTTTGTCTAGCTTTAAGATTGAAGTAATAAAAATGAATTTACAACAAAAAAAAGTGCGTAGGACTGTCATGCAAGAGGTTTTGGGTTCAATTCCTGCCTATGCCATATAAGATTTTTTTCACGGGTATTGCAACTTCCGAGAATTGATAGATCCTCCAAGAGTATTTATTGTTGCTTTCCCAAATTAGCCTTTCAGATTCCGCTTAAAATTGTATAGGTCCCCTTTGCCCTTATAAAATTACTCGTACACAGAAATGCTTGAAAGTTGTAAGTCACCAAGTTCTACTTCTCAACAACACTGTTGAGCCAGATAATTTATTTATTAATAATTACTCGGGCATTTTAATCTAAACAAAATTATCGATGTTATTTAAATTTTTGTGAAATACAACCTCTTCACACATGTTCCCGGCACTGGTGGCACGGTTTTGCCAGCTTTGGTTTATCTTTCCTAAAGTGGAAGCCTTGCACTACCGGAACTAAAGAACGCTTTCTGGCAAGTCTTGTTGGAAACATAGCGAACGTAAGGTGATCCATCCACGAGAATAGTTGCCGAATAATTTCTCTATCTCTAATCTTAATAATATACTGTACTAATTCTATTATAGCATCGACCCAAAGAACTACATAGTCTAGAATTCCTAGCCACTCGAAATTGTTTTGAAACTTCTCTTTTGTCTTTTCTTACATAAGCAACCATAGAAGTTTGGTTTTTTAAAAAGCTCTTTCGCAACACGGAGTGAAACCAATTAGCCATTATAATGTTTCAGGTCTTCCCGAAAACTGGGCGTTTTAGCCTCTTCACTACTTTAGCTTGCTGATTATTTTAGTTATAGCGTCCGACAGCCTGGGGTGGAATCGCGTAAGGTGATTGTTGATTGTTGACCATCAAAATTGATGATTTTGCTCCACGTAAGGTGATTATCAAATTGACTATAACTTTTTTACTATGGTTTGTTGGTGACAGCTATTTAGGTGTCACTTTCATATATTATGATTAATTTTTTGTGATAAAGATAATTTGTGTGAACTTCAGCTCCACTTTAAATTTAAAATTTAGTGAAAAAATTAAAATATATGAAAGTTAAAATAAAAATAAGTGAACAGTAATGTATACTTCAATGCAATTGTACTATTAGAGCACCAGAACGAGAAATAACAACACAAAAGTTTAATTGCTGAGAATCAACTTAACGAATAAAGCAACTTGGAACTTCCTAACCCAATGTTACTATGTAACTTTCAATAAATATTTATAAATAAGTTATTTACATTATGTATGTATATAAATTATTTATTTCAGATTCTTGAAAAATGTTCGATTGAACAAAGAAACGTTTGTGCATGTTTTGCGGTTGCTCCTATCTTTCAACTGGCTGCAACTTTAAATCTTCTTGGGGGTGTTTATCAACGACTGTGCTGTCGGTTCTATGCCCACTTTTCATTAAAATTGAGCCTTAGATTCAACAAAAGAATATTTTTTTTTGAGAAATATAACAAATATTTGTATTAATTTATAACTACTAACTAGTATTAAGTATTTTTAGCAGAAACAATACTGAGCTGATTGAAATGACATTTATCCCTGTTGCAATTTGTACACAGTTTCCCAAACTTGGCTAAGTGCTGCCAGCAAGTAGTAAAGTTTTAGCGATCACTTTACACAGGACAAAGAAAGGTTTGCTTCTATCAACAAAATTTGACGGATCCTTTTCATTAATAACTCCATAATCCGTTAAGACGGCTATAACAATAGTTGCTGTTGCCCTATTAGATATTTTAAATCTGTCTGCGACCTTCGTAACGTTCGGAAGAGATTTACGTATTTTTTTTCAGGCAAGGGTGACATTGAGATCACAGATTCGATGTCGGAATTGATTTGGGTTCCATCGTCTTCGGTTATACATTCAGCCTGGGTGTTTAAAGAATCTGTAGGTGAAGATGTAGAGCTTGCAAATCTTCTTGAGAGGGATCTTTGGAGCTTAATTGTTCCAGGAACAACAACTGTCTCCATAGCTTTTTTTCTTTGAGATCTTTGATCTTGCAGGAAGGAGCGTTGTTTTGCTTTAACTTTTTTGTCTTTTAGACAAGAACAACTTTAAAATAAAGGCACTTGCAAGCACTTATGTCATTTGGCATAACGGTTTTGAATTCCTTAAACTGTTGTTCAAATGCATTGCTTGTTCTTCTGACTTTCGGTGTTTTTATTAGAGCACTTCTTTTATCGTTGAGTTTATAAATCATTTTTTCAACACTGAACTTACCAACAGTTGGAATTGAAGAAATCACGTATATTTTTATGACTTTCGTAAGTGCGAGCGATATTCGCTTCATAGGTGAGTTTTCTTCATCTTCGAGGAAGGTAAGCGACAAACATCTTCGTACTTTGACAGCACACGCGTCGATAACATTTTCCAATTCCAAATATGTACCTGGCAAGTTTTGTTTTTTTGAACAAGTAGGTATCCATTTTTTATCACTAGAAAAAATTCCAGCAAATGTTTTAAATTTACTTAAATATTGCAACATTTTGTTTTTCCGGACACTTTAGAAATTACTTTACAAGAATTACCTTATTCAAAATAAAGTTATCCAAGTGGAAGCTTTAATGTTCGAAATTTCTTTCAAATTCAAATGGGGTGGCGCAACAGTCCGTTGTGAACCAGGGCCTAGTGACTTACAACTCTCAACCATTCCTGTGTGCGAATAATGTTGTCAGGAATGGAGGGGACCTACAATTTTATGCCGAATCCGAACGGCTAGTTTGAGAAAGCACTTTTTCATGACAAGAATTACTCTTGAAGGAATTGTCAGTTCCTCGCAAGAGGCAGTACCCGCGAAAATTATTTTTTTTTTTTTAAATTAAGGTGGCACAGGCACCCTTGAACCCAAGAAATTTCGAAATTTCTTTAGGTTAACAAAAAACGCGAGTGAAAGCTAAAGCCAATTCGATTTAAATTGAATTCAAATAACAGGAAATCCTAAGCCAACGTTTATTTTATTTAAAACCAAAATGCTTTTTTTTTAAAATAGAAGGCAACTTTGTTTTTCATTTCAAATAGTTTTGAATTTTTTAAACTGACAAAAATCATATTGTTAAATTGAAAATACTCTTCAAAAAATGCATCTAAAAAACCTTGTCATTTTTTGTATGAACTAAAATGTAATGTTTTTTTGATGGTTTTTCAACTTTGAAAACCTAACACTGAACGATAAGAAGATGAAGAGCTTAAACAATGCAAGGAACCTTCTTCAATTTGTTCATATTGATAAATACATAAGTTATAGAGCGACGGATACAATGAAAAAAAAAAATTGTTTCGCACTGTCCGACCCCTAGCGGTGAATTTAAAAAATAAAACTATTTTTGAAATTTATTTTTTAACAATACGCAACTTTTACTCCGCCCTTGATCATCGATATGAGCCTTAACCTAGAAGCACTAAAAGAAGTCTTGGCTTCAGTTAAAAATTAAGAAAGTTCAACTTGAGAGCTTAATACAAAAGATTAAAATTCACCAGATAGATACAAGAACTCATTCTTACTTACTTACTTAGTCAAGGTGGGGCTACAGTCCTGTGTGAACTAGGGCCTCACCCAACAAACTTCTTAATCTAGTTCGGTCCCTAGATGTCTCCATTTTCGAGCTCCAAGTTGGGCGAGTCACTTTCCACCTGATCCGCAGTCTTCCTTTACTGCGCTATCCTGTGACAGTAGATCATACGAAGAACTTTTCCCTCCAAACGACACAAAGTTCCCTCATCCGTTTTTGTAATAGCCCATGCTTCTTCACCTTATAGCAGGACGGGGATGACGAGAGTTTTATACAGCGACACTTTGGTCCTTCGAGAGAGGGCTTTGTAACTCAATTGCTTAACTAGCCCAAAGAAACAGCAGTTAGCAATAGTTATTCTTCGTTTCATTTCAGTACTGGTGTTGTTTGCATCTGTCTGGACGAAGTCCTTGACTACCTCAAAGTTACGTCTGTCGATGGTAACGTTTTCAACAAGACGTTGGTATTGTAGGTCCTTTCTTGATGGTAGCATGTACGTTGTTTTTCACCCATTGACCGTTAAACCCATTTTTGCCACCTTTGCCTCTATACTCACAAAAGCCGAGTTCTTCCGATTATGTCAATGTTATCAGCATATGCTAATAATTGGACAGAATTTTGAAAGATAGTGCCTCTAGTGTTGACGTTTTAGCTCTGCACTATAGTTTCAAGTACGATGTTGAAAAAAACGCATGACTAAAACCTTTTTTGACATCGAAAGGTTCTGTTAGGTTGTTTCCAACCTGTAGGGAGCAACGCGAATTCTTCATGGTCATCCTGCACAAACGGCAGGGATCCCAAAACTAGACTTGGCTCTATTCAGCTCGTCCCTGTAGATGCTTTCATATGCGGCCTGGAAATGGATGAAAAGATGGTGGGTGTCGATTTGATTTTCTTCTGTTTTTTCCAGGATCTCTCATAATGTGAAAATTTGATCGACTGTGGACTTTCCTGGTCTAAAACCACACTGATAAAGACCTATCAGGTTGTTGACGATGGGCTTTAGACGTTCACATATTACGGCAGAGAAGATTTTATAGGCGATGTTAAGTAGACTGATTCCTCTATAGTTGGTGCAGTTTAGAGGGTCTCCTTTTTTCAGGATCGGGCAAACAATACTGAGGTTCCATCCATCGGGCATTCTTTCTTCCGACCATATCTTACAGATTAGTTGGTGCCGACTTATCTCCAGCTATTTTAAAAAGCTCGGCATTCAAGCCATCCGCTCCAGCGGCTTTATTAGACTTCAACTTCGTCTAAGTCGGGAGGACGGGATTGTTGGCTTTCGTCGTCTATGTTGAGTGGATCATCCTGCCTGAAAGCGGAATTCAGTTCTTCGTCGCCGTTATACATTCTGCAGAAGTGGTCCTTCCTTATCCTCAGCATTTATGTACCGATCTTCATTCCTGCTTTTAAACCTCTCAACATCTTTGGCCGCACGCTTTTCTTGCCTTCTCTTTTTCCTTCTGATAAGTCGGTGTTCCTCTCGCCTCTTCTGCTCATAGAGCTCATGAGCAGCACTCTGCTCATAGAGCTCTATGCAGCACCACTTTGTGTGCCTGTTGTTTGGCTGCATTTGCCTGCCAACATTCCTCTTCAAACCAGGAGTTTCTTGTTGGTGGTTACTTGAAACCCAGCACGTCAGATGCGGCTTCTATGATTGCATCTTTTCAATATTGCCACTGGTTTCCGATACATTGCATTGGCTGCAGAGAATTTCGTAGAGGTTACTTGTAACTCTGTCGGAAAAGGATTTGGCGATCTGTTGCGATTTTAGCCGTTCGAAGTTGTACCTTCTCCCAGAATCTCCCTGTTCTACCTTGGAAAGTTCGGACATTAACTATGCTGGAAGCTAGTCTGGCGTCGATCGCAGTATGGTCAATCTATTTGACGGTAGATTGATCTGGAGAATTCCAAGTTGAGGTGTTGATGTTTAGGTGTGCCTGAGCCTGAATCCGTTGTTGGAAGTGTTGTCGTTGCAGGCTGTTTTTCCCGATTATGCCACCAAACATGTCTTCCCTTCCTAGCTGATGATGGGGATCCTGGCTTTACCCAAAAAATTGAAGATGAAAGTCCCCGAAGCAAAAATTTATAAAAATATCAGCTTTTATTTGGTACCAACATGTATAGAAAGTAGCCATACTTCGTTATACATTATAGACTATCTCTTATTAATATAAGTCATAAATACTAATAAGTAATTTTTGTTGGTTTCACTAATTGTGTTCAATAATTCATTCACTTTATGCCCAATTAACGTTTAGTCGGTATGTTCATTTAAACCAAGAAGTTCTTTCATCCAAATAAATTTTCCTTCCCAAGTTTCTTTTAAATTTCATAAATTGACCTGTTTACGAAAGTCAAAAACAAGGAAAGTTAAGTCCCAAAAAACCGTTTTCTATTGAACATAGTATATCAATTTCCAAAAATTCTAAAAGTAAATATTTATTATTAATATCTACGTACACAGGAATTTCGTTCATAGTTCGATGGAAACATAACAAAGTGAAAGGGAGATTCATCCCCCCATTATTTGGAATTCCAGTGGATAGGTACCTAAATACCATACAATATTTTCTGTTTAAGGAGGGTATATTTCCAAAAACGAACAGGCCAAAATATCTAGAAATTCGATATCCGATGGCAATAAATTATTGCCGGAAGTATATTAAAATTTCGTGTGAAGCTATTGATTGGCGGTGAACAAACGGTAAAATATAACTTATCGAAGGTTAGCCGTTAAGTTATTTTGATTGCTTAAAAAAGGCCTTCCGTAGAAACAGAAGCAGTAAAAAATAAATATAAAGGTTAGTTTCGTACGTTTTCAATGTCTTATTAATCTCTTCCTTGTGTTTTAAGGTTTGTTTTCTTTAAGTTCTTCGGCAAGTTGGTTGAGTCTTGTTGTTAAATGGAAAACGAAATGAAACAATTTGAAGAAAGACGTGCTTTCTACTTCCCACCTTCAACAAATTATTGAAATGATGAAATCTACTTAATATGCAAAGTCTCTGTTTTAACCACTTCAATTTTATCAAAAAGAAACTGAGTCTACTTTTTTTTGTATATATATATATCACTCTTGTTTGTAAGCCCAGAATGTTGGTAAGAAATATAAAAAGAATTTCCGTTCTACACACAAAAAGAAAAGAAACTTATTTGACTCATGTGTACACAAATTTTATGAAAAGTTTGCTTGTGAGTGTGCATTTGCATTGGGATTCCCCTTTTTATTTATTACATTCTACTCTTACCCTTTAATATTTTGGGTGATATGATAGTCGGTGAACTGTCATTTACATTTTGTCTTTTCTCTTTAATGTTGTAAGTAGTGTTCGAGTGTTGTTTTGGATTTAATTTTTTAGTTTTTAAATAAAAAGATATTTTTGGTGTTGTACTGAAAAAGAATTTTTAATCATGGTTATATTATACATTTTTTTTTATAGCACTCGTCCTCTGCAATCAAAACATCCTAACTACCAACATGACTTACCTGCAACCCACGGCGCTGACCGACGCTACGCACGTGATGTTTAATCAGATTGAACGTGACAAACAAAACGATGTGTCAAAAAAAAGTAGTAAACAAAAATGGGAGGAAAATGTTGACTCGTTTCGTAACAATGAAGGGAATGCATATCGACGGTTAAACTTCTTAACCTATTCTCTTCTTAAAATCAGCAGATTCAGAGCCATCTTTTGGTCTTTTCAGCTCAACAATGATGTTATGAATATTTTTCGGGAATGACACAATGCAAAAACTCGTATTATAAATCAAATACAAAATTAATCAGTACCTCGTAAGTTTCCTACTACGTAAGTAAATGGATTTGTTCTAACGTCTGGGTAAAGTTTTTCTGTGTTTAAGTGCATAAATAGGTGGTGTTTTTAATAAGAAAGTTTAAATTCGTAATATTTATTGTTAAATGTATATATAAGACACAAAATTATAAACCATCTCTATGTTATTTATTGTTTATTAGAAATTTCAATTCAACGAATAAATACGAGGTTCTGCTTTGGCTAATTTAAAAATATACTTACGGGGTTCTGCATTAATTAGCCTTGAAAAGGCTCATGATTCGAGATCAAGTTCAAGGATTGATAATAATATTGAGCAAGAATTGTTAGATGTGCCCAATGGTAAGGACCCATTCATTAAGAATTTTTATATTTATTTAAGATGCAGCTAAAGGAATTATTTTTGTATAACTTAAGATGATGAAGGTGATGCAATGGAATACGAGAATTTGTCCAGTGGTTATGGAAATCAGATTGACGTCAGAACTCACTTTTCTGACGACGATTATAATCAAAATTCAATGCTTTCCTTAACGAAAATGAAGCAAATGATAATCAAAATCAGAGTTTAAATTTTTCTTATGTCGACCATGGATCCATTAATATGTTAAGAGAAATTTTAATCCTTGAGAGACATGATGATGAAGATTATTATTTAAAATATACGGAAGGTGAGATATGTTTTATAGTCATTGCCATCCGAAAAACTTAAATGAAGATAAAACCTACTTATTTAAGATATTAATGACCCGGTTACTATAACGATTTCAAAACGAAATAAAAAAAATATAAATAAAGAGCTGCGGATGCAGTGAAAGTCCTATTTAGGGTTCTCAAAACCAAAATTCCAAAAAAATAAATTTCAAACTGCAAAAAAAGGAGCCCGTTTAATGGGAGAACGATGCAAGTGCAAGTTTGTACACAAGGGTCCCAGGAACGAATGCCACAAGTTGTCCAATAAGGAAAGAAAGGTAATTTTTGATCGTATTTGGAACAATCTTAACTGGAATGAAAGAAAAGCTTTTGTCTGCGTTTGTCGTACACGCCAGTTTTTGGCATATACGACAAAAATTCCATGTATTTTGAGCAATTTTTTTCTTATAAATTGTTTTGTCGTATGCCTATAGGCTTAAAACATACGACCAAAAATTTAAAATAAAATCTGAAAATTGTTTTGTCGTACGTGTATGAGATCCACAATAAAGTAAGAATGATCATATACACATACAACAAATATTATCTGACTCTTTGGAGTGACTCCTGTGTCCCCCAAAATAAAAATAAGATGATGTCAACTGCTTTGCTTTTCATACTAAATAACACTTCTTCCTTAAAAGTTATTGAACAAAAATTTTCGGAGCCTGGACATTCGTTGATTCAGGAAGTTGACTGCGTCCATAGCTCCATCGATAGGTACCTTCGAAATCTGGAAACTGAAAGTATTTAGTCAGCTTTCGCTTTTGCGACATCTTAAAGCTATGCATTTTAGAAATGTAACTTTAAAAATAATTCAAATGCTGCCAATTGACTTTAAAGCGTTTTAGAGCAAGCCAGTTAAATTTCTCTGTCATTCCTTTCACTAAAGTAAAATTTCTTAAATTTAACCAAAAGCAAGCAAAAATACTGTGCAAACTCCAGAAATTTTTTTCAGTCTATCCCTTCGAGTCGCAAGTTTCTCTAAGCCTTTATCAAAAGAGAAAATAAACGACCTTAAAAGTCTCTTTATTTTTATGCCTAAGGCAGACCAGGCCTATTATGAAGCCTTATTCAAAATGAAACAATAAATAAACCTAAAGTATTTTTAAATTATTTGTAGTTATTTTTAAGCAAATGGTCATAGAATGACTGCATTTTTTATTGAACAAAATGTTATTTAATTTTTATACTTTGTGATCTCATATTCACTAACTTGTCTACTTTGTTTTTATAATAATTTTTTTGTAAGACTGCCTTAATTACAAAAGACTGTTTCTTATGTTAACGTTATTCATTAAATAAATAAAAAGACTGTTAAAAATTGAAAGTTGACTTTTTTTAGATGGTTTTCATACCGATTCGTATGTGATTATACTTTATGCTTGAATATTGGAATGTCGTACGTGCGTTCACTTTGTCGAACGTGTATGGGATGGAGAAAAAAGTTGAATTTGGTGGCGTATACGACAAACTCATTTTGGCTAAAAACCTTTATAATTCCAAAACTAAAAGAGGCGGGGCAGTTTTGAATACAGTTATATTATATGAAAAATAGAAAAAATTCTATCGGTTTATTTTTTTTTATATGAATGCAAACCTTTAAATGCGATTTCCCAAAATTCCTAAAAATGGCGTATACAACAAACCAATTCTCGGGCGACAAATATTCGGGTCTGCAAGACAATGTATATTGCTACAACTGGAATAACAGAATGGTCAATTTTAAATTGGTTGAAAAAGAGCCAGGTGGGAATCAAAAATAAATCTTTAAACTAAACTCAATGTCCTAAAAGTGCAGAACTTAATTTAATAAAAGAGTTTTTAAAAAATTTAAGTAAGTTGTCTTTTCACTACTGCAAAAAGAAGACCACTAAATTGTAGCAAAATTTCCAAATGGCAATGAAAATTCATAGGGTTTATGCTAAAAAATGTCAAGAAACTGACAAAGAAAAAGATCGTTGTAGAGCAGAAAAAGTTAAGGATAGAACGGATGCACAAAATAATTTGTACCATGTAGCAATAGATGTACAGGATGTAACGGTATGTCCGTTAATAAATGCGAGTGCATTATAATTACGAACGAACCAAATTGTGCTGTCATAACTTTAAAGTCTATACTTTAGCTGAAAAAAATTGCTACATGTTATTGGTTTGATGAAACCGTTTCAGATGGCTAGAGGCATCAACATTCGCATCTTTTCTTTTGCATTATTTAGAAACAAATTTTTGGAAGTTGGGCAGCAAGATTCCCATTATAATTTATTCTGATGGTTGCACGGCACAGAACCGTAACAGCATCATGAGCAATGCAGTTTTGTTTATATCTCAAAAATATGACGTTGAGATGATTCAGAAGTACCTTACAGAAAGGCATACTCAAATGGAATGCGATAGTGTGCACAGCGCAACTGAAAGTAAGATAAAAATTAAAGAAATCTACATCCCCAATGATAACGTTAGGTTGACAAAGGAGGCAAAAGCCAACAAACCGTTATATAAAACTGAGGCTCCAAATTTTGATTTTTTCAAAAACTTTGCGAGGTAAAGAATTAATGAAATATAGTTCGATTAGACCAGGGAAAAAACAAATTATTTCCGTGTAATAAATGTCGAAATTTATCGATACCATAGAGGTAAAATTTCGTGCAAATTGGATTTCGATTATGAGTACAAGGACTTACCAGCAAGGCCAAAAAATTTACATTTTTTAGAAGCAAACTTCGAACAATTGCACTCATCATCTTTAAAAGTTACAAGCAAAAAATTTAACAATCTGCATTAAATAAAAGCTATAATACCGAGACTATTGGACTTTTTATGGCTCATTGAAATACCAAGACAGAGACACTCAAAGTATTGAAAATTGGTAGTTCTTTAATTTGTTTTAAATTATCTTTCTGAATGTGTATGCAATTTGAATTTATCTGATATTTACTTACTTTTTTGTTTGTGTTATAAAACAAATTCTACTTAAACTAATATAAAATTAACATTGTCAGTTCAGCTTTATTCTGAAATTAATCCTTTATAATTGCATTTGTAGTGCATTTTAAATTAATTAGTTCTTTTAACTCATGTACCTTTTTATTTTTTGATTAATACATAACTTTAATTAAATGTTTCTTACTAACTTATTATTCGTTTATTCGACTTTTTTGTATTTCAGTATTCTGAAATGTGTTCCTTTTATGTTTGCCATTAGAGATTAATTTTTTAGTTGGTTTTTGATTTTATTTATTTATCACTATGAAATAAAATAAAATATTCGAAGGATTTTAAACTAGTCGTGTTAAGTTTTTAAAATAAAAAAAAATACTATTTAGTAAAGAAAGGAATTGGTAGCAATACCTCGTAAGTATTGAACATTTTAATGCAGTACCTCGTAAGTGTCCATAAATTAAAAACCCACACATTATTTTGACACAAATGTTATTAAATATAATAAATTGTTTCTTTAATAACTCAAATCAACATTTTTTTTAATTTCTTTAATTTTTTTAGCGGTTTTAAAACGTTTTTTGTCTATTTCTGAAAAACTTGGAAAAACGACTTACGAGGTAATGAAATTTAACCGTCGATATGTTGCAAGGTATGTAAGGAAGTATTGGCAAACAATATTACCAAGTTGTGAAGACATTTGGCTACTTAAGAACACACTCAAATTTACAATGAAGCTGTTCAACAACCTTTAGTTTCAAAATGAAACACTTAAAACTTCATATATAACATTTATTACCATTTACGACAGTGAATTCGCTTCCAAATCTACTGATACATCTTTCTGGGACATCAATTAATTGGGATTAAAGGTGGCAAAACAAAAATGGAATCAATGAGATAAGAAGTGATCTATCCTCCGATAACGAAAGTTTTCATTAATTATCGAAGAACCAACCGATGTTAGCTCTGCCAAATATTTGGCATTGGTTACTAGTTTATGACGTAATTCAAATGTCCATAATTATATCCGCGCTATATTTTTAGGACTGAGAAAGTTAGAGGATGCGACAGCCAATTGCAGTGCCAGAGGCTAAAAATTCAAGTTACTCACATGATAGGTTGAGCTACAGATTTATGCATCTGTGATCGTAATGGAGTCGGAGCGAAGTAAAAAGAATTAAACAATGCAATCTTTTACTTTGATTGTTCCTGTACTGTACGCTTATGTGGTACTCATGCTTCTAATTCACTGTAAATCTCTTTAAAAGTTCCGGGGGACGCACTTACTTTGCTTTTAGGTTATAAATACCTGGATCAATTGCACACCATCTTGTTTTCTTTTTTATATTTTTATAAGGTAACTATACCCATCCCGGCTGATATCATGAGATGGGTCTCAAATCTAAACGAAGCCCCACCCTGGTAAATAGGCAACTGAAAGTCTTCCAGTTTAGTACCAGAGTCAGTGGTCCTTGGGCAATTTACCCCTCCAAAAAAGGATGGTGATTACTGAGGCAGAGAGGCGCGCGCCGAGCCGCCCGTGGTATTGATACCACAGTAAAATTTGAAAGGCGGCCCAGAGTTTCTTAATCAACTTTTTAACGCCAAAATTCATATGTATAACGTAGCCTAAATAAAAGATCGTAGTTTTAGTCACTTTTTTGTATAAAGAGTAAAACATATAAACTAATAATCTTACCAACATTAAGGTTACACTTATTTTTTCTTTCCTTTGGGCTATCCTATCTCAGGCACCAATTCAGGTTTAATCCTTTTTGTATTCTTGAGCAGGATGTTTTAGAAAAAGGCACTATAAAAAAAGGTAAAAACCATACTTGACTAAAAAACACAGACAAACTGAATAAAGCACCGTATAATTCTTTGTACGAAACTCTCTTTCTTTTTTGTTAGCGCACGACTGTACTTTGTCGTCGAGATTTTCCATTAACTCGTAAGCTTGGATACGGTTAGGTATTGGGGTAACGATCTTCTTAAGCAATGGTTGTCCAAAAAAAGGTTACTCATACATAACGTTAATTTTGAAGTTAACAAATAGATGGCAACCTATATTTTCGGACCGTTTCAAACTCATAAACAATGAATCCCTTAGGTCTCATTAACTTTACATCTCATTGCAAACCGTCACTGCCACTGCAACGAATACCAACCTAAAACGTAGAAAGAGAACGGAAGATCTTTACTGCCACATACTAAACGATCTCATGCTGTTTGGAATGCGCCATCAAGAATGTCAACGGAAGTTTGTATTCCTGAATAAGATAATCTTTGGTTCTATGTTTGAGAATTGAAAGTTGTCAACCTAAAAATGCAGAAGAAAGATGGCGGTGAGATTGGTTAAGTAACAAAAAAAAAAAACGAACAATATTTTTTTTTTTTCTTAACAATAGGTTATTTTAGCAGGCCTCAGGAGACGGCTGCCGGCATCGGCCTAGGCGTTCACAACACAGTCTTAAACTCCAGGAAAGTATAGGGGAATTTCAAAAAGTTTAACATTTGAAGACTTCAAGTAAACGAAATCCTGCGAATAAGTTCAATAAAATGGCTTTCTTTACAAAATTTTTATGAGTAGAGTACCACTCTTTCCAGAAGCTATACATTCGTGTGGACGGATATTTTGAAATTTTGTTTGTGCAATCTTCTCGTCATGAAAAGCTTCTGTGAATTTTTTATATAACCCATGAATATTAAAATAATTATCGTTTTTGTTTATGCATTTTAATTCCGTTTTCTTTCACCGCTTTATAATCTTTAATTCCAGGCATTATACGGCTAACATCATTCGACAAATAAAAAGCTTTAAGCGCTCGATTGTTTTAGAAGTTTTCCTTTTTTTAACTGTGGGTTGTGAAGCGAATCCCCTTTTTTCCCTGATTTTTTGTTTGCCAATTTAACCATTCGTTTAGAAACTTTCAATTCTCTCCTTATCGTTTTTTTTTTGACCAATCTGGAAGATTCAAAACTTGAATCTTCTCAGCTCTACAATTAAAGACAGATTTGAAATTATAAAGGAAATCCTTAGAATTAATGTCATTATTTAAATAATTATTGTAATTTACCTCTTTGTTCATAACTTTCTTTAAAGCCTTTTGACATTCTGTTGCATTTGGTAGTCGTTTCACTTTGATTGGAGTTTCACCATTCTCTAATAATACTTTATCAATTTTTTATTCGTTGTCGACTGGGTCACATTATAAAGAAGGGTCTTTTTTCATTATCTTCAATATCATAATTCGATGAATCAGACTAATAGACACCAAAAACAATTATTAACAGATAATTCACCAGGAATTTTAGGTTTTCGACCTAAATAAATAGCCCCTTCACTCGAATTACACATATTATTCCCAATAAAGTCTTTGAATTCACCAGCACGGTTTTTCGTTATCAAAGCTAGATTTTTAACTATTTTAACTAAAGATTGCGGTCTTTATATACATAAAATCCTCTTCCGACCTTCGCTTTGAGGATCTCGCTCTTTCATCACCGATGATTGGCGACGCCAAATCTTCAGATAACTCAACTGCAACAGTTTGTTTGTAGTTCCCTAATTGCCTGCAACAACACACACAAACATTATCTAACACTATAAAATAACAGTTATTGTGTTTTTATCATTAACATCAGAAAATAAAAAAACTCAAAGCTATCTCCCACTACAGCTCCACTCCCAGACGGTTGCTCCATCGGGCGCTTCTCCCAAACGAACCGGTCTCCAAGGCTGTTCCACCGCTGCTTCCACTTGCCAACTGGAGAAATAAAGGAAGGGTATTATTTTTTTTACATTTTTATCACTTGAAGCAATTAACTAGTCTGTTAAAAGTCTGGCCCATCTCTTCTAAAGCATCATTTCTTTTTAAAACATTTTTATATGTTTTGGACCTGGTGTTATAAAGGAATTCCCGTTCTCTCATCTAGTCAATAAGTAGTTCTTCAAAACTCATTTCTTGTTCATTGCATGCATTGAATTCCTATGGCTGAACTCGTAAACGTCAAACGAAGCAATATTAGTGATAGAAGCTGCAGTCTTGGCAGAAAAGGGTGAAATAAAATGAAATCCAACAACTTAACTTTAACACTTATCTATTTTATCATCATGGATCTACATGAAATGACGAATTGATGGAGAGAGAAGAAGCAATCATCTGGCTGGAAATCAATACTGGGAAAAACTAAGAAATTCGTCATCAAGCGAACTGTTTCATCCGCTCATAAAAGAATCCTGGACTAACGAACCCTTCCCCGATGAGTGGAAGAAGGGAATTATCGTTAAGCTCCAAAAAAAAGAGATCTAACAAAGCGCGAAAACTGAAGAGAAATTTGCTTTCTACCTGCAGTTGCAAAATTAGTAGCAAAAGTCATACTGGAACGCATCAGAGAACACGTTTAGGCCACACTCGATACCGAACAAGCAGGATTCCGCGCTGGATTCTCCTGTATTGATCATATCAACACCCTGCGGATCATTGAACAGTACTTTCAATATCGATCACCACCCCACCTGCTGTTCAACGACTTCGAGAAGGCCTTTGATAGCGTTAACAGAAACTTTATCTGGTTAGCTTTACGGAGGAGAGGTATCCCAGAAAAACTATTATTAAAGCAGCATATGATGGATCCAAGTGTTCTGTACAATGGTAGGTTGTCAGGTGATTTTGAAATCCGTAGCGGAGTCAGACAGGGCTGTATTCTGTAGCCAATATTGTTTTTGTTAGTGATAAGCGATGTACTGATGTTTGTCAGTTAGCGGAGTAATCCAATTGACTTCGACATCCTATTTAAAACACTTGGATTACGCGGACGGTGTTTGCTTATTCCTTCATAGGATCATGGATCAAATGACAAAAAGTGTGGAGAAGTTTTGGGGCTGAAAATTAGTTCCGGCAAAACAAAAATGATCAGCCTTGGAACCCGACCATCCGAAAAAGTGTCAAGCTTTCATTACCTTGGAAGTATCATATCCATCGAAGGTGAAACGAACAATTTGTATCTGCCGCATCTGCAAAGCAAAAGCGGCGTTTGGTATGTTGTCGAAAATTTGGAGGAATAACTCTATCAGCTTAAGAACAAAACTATGACTGTTTCGGTGCAGCACCTAGAAGGTTACTTCAGCCATTACAAGAATGCTGCAAACCTTCGTGAATAAATGTCTTCGTAACATCCTAAGGATTTTCTGGCCAAACCGTATATCAAATTAGGTCCTTCATAGAAGGACAGGCCAGGACAATATAGACTCTTCAATATGAAATCGTAAGTGGCAATGGATTGGACATACCCTTCGAATAGGTAACAGCTGCATTGCCTTCCAAGCAATCGGGGAACTTAAAGCTGTGCTCGGGCTGTTATCCAATGCTTGGAAAAATAATTCTTTCTACTGCCAATCAGTACTGAGAAGGGATACAACACCAGGAAAATCATGATTAATGTTTACGAAGCATCTTACAGGTTTTCTTATCCATTCCTGTCTCAAACAAAGAAATGGTTAGAAACTAATTGATACTACTAAAGGGAGGAATCAATGGAATACTCCATTCCAGAAATCGCAATATTTGAGAGTACGAGAAGCACGTGGATAAGAACACTCGAGGAGAAGTCGAGGTACCCAATAGCTCGAAACGAACTAAAACACAGCGGAAACCGCATTAGATGGGGCCTAGTAAGTACAGTTTTGTTTTAGTTTTTCAACAGGGACGTTACAAAAGTCGAGCGACAGGGACGGTAAACGAAGCCATATTTCTTGCCGCTCTTTTCACATTTCTCTTCTGTACCGCTTACTATTTCATGATGGAAAGATAAACGAGCCAACAACGAGTCGATATCATTAAAACGTACTTCGGAGTCAGTGGCCTAAAAATTAAGAGCGCTACGTCCAATTTATGGTCGTCATAATCGTCCCAGCAGACCTACAATTGAGCGTCTAGTGGAAAAACTTGAATCCACAGGCACAATACAAAATATTTCCGTGCCAGTGAGACAAAGAAGTGCCCGTTATGTATAGAATATTGCTACCGCTTAGGATTCAGTTGCACAAAGTCCAAATGTGTCTCTTACACGTCGTTCTCAAGCTTTCTGCATCTCTGTGACGTCGTTGTGGCGAGTTTTGCAAGATCAAATTGACGCAAGAACTAAAGCCGCTTGACCACCAGCGTGAATTTTACTGAGCAACAACTAGAAAATGATTCTGATTTTCATCGAAAAATCATTATTGACGAGGCTCATTTCTGGCTGAATGGCTTCGTCAATAAACAAAATATGCGGCAGACGGAGTCATTGGGCCGTACTTCTTCCGTGATGATGAAGACCGGCAAGTTACTGTGAATGGGGATCGCTACCGTTCAATGATAACTGAATATTTTTGGTCCCAATTGGATGATATGTCCGGCCAGCATGGCGTTTGGAGAACGTGTTTTCTCACCAAATGGTCCAATAACTTGGCAGTCTCGGTGGTGCGATTTGACGCCGTTAGACTATTTGCTGTAGGGCAACGTCAAGTTTATGGTCTATGCCAACAAGCCAGCGACTATTAATGAACTTCGTACGAATATCGAACGTGAAATTGCAGTAGTATCGTCCGGTTTATGCTCGAATACCGTCGAAAATTTTGTTTAGCGTCTGGACTTCTACAAGCATGGCCGTAATGGCTCTGCAAAAGAAATCGAGTTCCATTCATAACAACATCAAACTTTGTTTCCCGGGTATAAAGAATTTTATTGATATCCAAAGCCGTTTCTGTTTTATTTAAAAGAAAAAACTTTTGTAGCGCTCTTATTGAAAAATCCTTATGTCCCACTTGGCTCTATATTTTCACGGAAGGTGTAAATCAGAGGACTAAAGGTGTCATTATCAAGAACTCTCCTGGACACAAATTCGAAAGAAAACACTATTCAAAAGCCTTTAAATTTTGTTAGAAGTCCCTTAAATTCAATTAACACCTCTTCGGTTTTAACACTTCATTGAATTATGTTTAAATCTTTCGCTATTCCGCAAAAGACTTCCGGCTTACAACTTTCTTAAATCTTACTAAGGACGGTATCCTTAATATTGATACAAAATCGTAGTCCTTTACATTAAATAAGAGCAAGCGAGACCAACTTCCTGTCCTATATTTACTAATTTTTATGCAATAAATTGTCATCGCCCAACCGTTAACCAAATAACCAGTGTTGTAATATATGTACATAGTACTAGTAGCTAATTCATTCAGTACGAACGGTATAGAAAGGCAAATAGACAAAAACAAAAAGGACCTACCTATGTACCTTACCTATTTGTACTCTACAGAGAGGGATAAAATATTGAAGTTAGCTCAGGCGACAAATTGGAAATTACTTTGTATTTTGTTTTCGGCTCGATGAAAGGTATAATATTGGTTATAGGGGGTTGGTTGGTGTGAAGGGATATTGCGGGAATACTTTTTGGAAATTCCTTTGTAATGTTTTTACTTTTTTTTGTGGAAGGAGCGAACTCAAAGGACCATCGTTGTTTTAATTTCAGGCAATTTCAATGCTAAAATATATCTCATGCATACCTTTTATTATTTTTAATTTATTTTTGACGAAAAATAAAATAATGGATTTTTCTCTTTTTCAAGCCTCCCAATCCCCATAGATAAGGGTGCACGTCAAATTGGACATTTTTATAATAAATTAAAAACATTGTTAGTTATTGCTACCCTCACCATCACCATATCATCAGCCTCTTCCTTTAATGGCTGTTATAGAGCGTAGTGCGTCTGTTATTATTGAATTAAAATTTTAATTAATTAATTCTACTTAAATTAATAAAATGTGATAATTTTAAAACCAGCAGAAAACCACTTAATAGGACAATTACGAGCATTGTATATACATTTTTTTATTTATTATTATTTTTTATTTGTTTCATTTGATTGAGGTTCGTGAACAAATTAATTGAACGATATGATGGTTTACTTAAAATCACAAAGCATTTTTATCAGCATATAACATAAACGTTAATACGTTGTGTAGGATTAAAAATAAATATTAAATATTTTTATTTTTTTCGATTAAAACTATATCCGGTCGGTATAGGCAGGTAATTGTATATGCATACCGCTTATTATGCAATTAACTATTTTAATTAATATATGAATAATAAACATTGAAAATATTTAATTATTCACACTGTTATTATTTGACGTTTTTTAAACTGTTTTTTCATTAACGTTTTTGTAAATTAGTATCAATGTTTATATTTTAAAAGAGTGTAATAAAATAAAGACCGGGTAAACATTATCTTTTGATTTCAAATTTAATTTTATTAATGATAAATTTTGATGGTTCAATTTTAACCAGAGAAACATATCCATAAATGCCTCGTCCTCACTTCTTCTTCGTCTGGTAAGAAACGGGGAAGGCATTGTCTTGATCCAAGAGCCATGGACTGTGATATCCGTTTTTCGAGGACTCAGGACTCCTGGGTACACTGTGCGTGGCAGATAAATGTGAACCTAGATGACAAAGAGTAGTACCCGTGGCATGATGGTTAGTGCGTTGGACTCAACATAATAATCCCAGAGGTAACCATCTTTTTAATTTGATGAATCTTTACAACGTTGAATATGGCGTCGACCTGCTGGCTACTGAAAAGCCATCGTATCCAAGAAGTGGCTCCTTTCTGGATCTTTTGCTGTACGACACCAGACTGACAGTTACAGACAAAGTGGGTAGTTAACCTCGAAACTGCTTACAGACAGTCGCGTACGACAGTGATCAATGCGGACTGGCTGCTGTAATGCAGATTCCGAACGAACGCGTGGAATTAATTTCCCCAAAATCAACAAGATATTCAGGAAAAAAAAAACGATAATGACCTTCCGTGTCTTAAACTCCAAAGAACTGAAGAGAACAGAGACGTACTCATGACAGCGCAAATAGATCCAGAGGAAGCCATCTTTGACAATGACTTTTACATAATTGAAAATCCGAAGGAAAAAGTGGAGGCGGTGGGAGCTGCCTTCCAGCAAGTGTTCAAGGTGAATGTTAGCATTCGCCCCAACCACGACCCGGAAAACAGAGCCCTACTTAATCACTTTTACCTTCGAAATGATATGACACAATGGTGATATGAGAACCGCGGTTTCATGCGGTTCAATGACGATTCCTTGGCAAATGCCATAATCGCCTAGCAAACGGGAACAAGTCCCTTGTTAGTGACGAAGGTTGAGCTTCAGCTCACCTTCAATTCAATAAAAAACAAAAAGTCAGCAGGTGTCGATGGTATATCCAACGTTGTGCTAAGACATTTACCGATGGAAGCAATTGACATTTACACCACACTCTTCAATAATACACTGAATAATGCATATTATCCAATGCATTGGAAGACCGCTGTGGTTCATCCTCTCCCGAAAAAGGGAAAGGACAACTCCAACCCGTCAAATCTTCGGTCGATAAGTCTTCTTCCGAGCATCAGCAAAGTTTTCGAAAAGACCATTAATAGGGCTCTGACTTAGTGGGCTGCGGACAGCAAAATAATGCCGGATAAACAGTTCGGGTTCAAGGCAGGTCATGACACAATTCATGCTGCGTCTAAACTCGTTTCTGATATCCAATGGAATAAATCAAAACAACAATGCACAGGTGCTGTCCTGGTTGATTTTGAAAAGGCCTTTGACACCGTATGGTTAGAGGGTCTTTACCTAAAACAGCAGGCTTGGCATAAGCAAGCCATTGTTGTATATACTTTATGAAATGCTTAACGGTAGAAAGTTTGTTGTCAAAAGTGGCAATGTAACTTCTACCACAACATTCTCAATTAAAAATGGTCTTCAACAGGGAGCGGTGAATTCGCCGATTCTCTTCAGCATTTACACCAGCGATCTGATAGGTAGTCTTACAAAGGCAATTGCGTACGCCGACGATCTAAAAGCCCGAAAGGTTGAGGTTATTAGAATTCTCTTGCAGCGTGATTTCGACAAGATTCAGCAATATTGCGACGACTGGAAACTAAAAACAAGTGTCCAGAAGTCGGAGACAATTCTGTTCCGAACTCCGTTGACTAGGGCAATGATTGATATTGGCTCAAGATGGTCATCGTTGATCTTCACGGGCAGCCATTATCGAGCAAAAGTGTAGTGAAGTACCTCGGTATCTGGTTAGATCAGTATTTATATTTCGACAGACATATAAATGCTGCGCTGACCAGGGCCAGAGGAGCCTTCGCTCTGACGAAACTGCTGTTTTTTAGCAGTCGGCTTGACCCCAGAGTGAAGGTAATTTGCTACATGGCCCTCATACGGCCGATGATCGTTTATGGTTGTCCTGTGTGGTTCAACGTTGCCCCTTACCAAATGGAGAAGTTTCGGGTGTTCGAACTGCAGTGTTTACGACGCTGTACCGGCTTATATCGAGCAGCCGAATCTTCCTTCGTTGCATTACTATTTCAACGAGGTCTTATACAACGGGGCTCGAATCAACAGAATTGACAATTTCGTGATAAAACTCGTTTGAGGTCACATTGCAAAAGCTATGTCTTCGACAAACAATTTAATTTTCGGGGCGTTCTATCCGAACGACGAGTATTTTGAAAGTGCACGCTTGAGCGACTTTATTCCACCAGAGGCATTCCTCTTTTAAGACAAATGCGGTCTGACACAGGATAGATTGGCAGTTCCGTTAATCTACCACGTCAGACGAAGAACCGTGGATAGGCGACTCCTGTACAATCGGGACGTCAAGGCACAAGGCGGAGCAGAGCTCCTTCGGTTCAGTAGGGCTGTGTCCGAACGGGACAATAAATAAAAAAATAAATGAAATTTAAATTGAAGTAAAATAGATCTTAAGGCTGAAAGGCATTAGTAGTTAGTATTATAGTTTAACTTAGAGTGTCCGTATCGGACCATTAAGTTAGTTGTAAGTTATGGATAACTAGGCTAGTTTTATGAATTTTTGTCAAGCTTTAAGATAGGTTTAAGAATGAATTAATAAAAATGAAAAAAAAAACGTACGTTAGACTTTCATGCGGGAGGTCTTGGGTTCGATCCCTGCCTATGCCACCTGAAGTGTTTTTTACGGGTACTGCCTCTTGCGAGGAATTGACAAATTCTCCAAGAGTAATTATTGTCATGAAAAGTTCTTTCTCAAATTAGCCGGTTGCATTCGGCTTAAAACTGTAGGTCCCTTCCATCCCTGACACTATCAGACAGAAATGGTTGAGTGTTGTCAGTCCCTAGGCCCTAGTTCTCAAACGGACTGTTGCGCCACCCAATTTATTTTTATTATGTGAGTTTCTTTTTGATTATATTCTTGGTACTAACCTCTTAGTAAGTAATGTTGGAAATGAACCAACCTTCAGCACTAAAACTCGACAAGAAGTCCTAGATATAACTCTTGTCTCCGATAAGATACATCATATGATCTTAGACTGGTAAGTATCCAAAGAAAACTCGTTGTCTGATAATAGATATATCCTGTTCAATAACAATGTGGATGATAACCCTAGTCTATTGACTTTTCCAAATTATCAGAAAACGCACAAGGTTTCAATCAGGAACTTATTACAAAGTTTACTAAAACCTCCACTTTATCTAGTCCTTCCTCGAACGCTAACGAACTTAACAACAAAGTCAATAACCTCACCTCGGCTATGAACAGATCGCTGGAAATTGCTTGTCTACTTATTCATATGAGATGAAAGAGGAAACCACAATGGTGGGTTCCAGAGCTTGACTCGCTCAGGAAGGAATGCAGGAAACTTTTCAACTGGGCCAAAGCTGCAAGACTAGCCTCTCATTGGGATTCCTACAAAGAATCCCTAAGAGTTTGCAAGAAGGTACTAATTAAATCTAAGCGATTTTCCTGGCGACCCTTCTGTGGCACGATAGGTGAAACTTCTGAAGCCTCTAGGTTACGGAAAATTCTTTCAACTAATCCAGCGATGCCAAGCTGCTTGAAAAATGCAGATGACTTTTGGACAAATTTAAGTAATGAATCGCTGAACTTTCTATTGGATACTCACTTTCCTGGTAGTGCTCTTACCGAAACTTGCAAAAATTATATACGTTCAAGTTCAAATACAACATATCCACATAGTCTGATCACAAAGCACAAGCTACGATGGGCTCTCAAGTTAAAGTTGTTTAACACCCAAAGCAGGTAAATGCTCGCAAGTCAATCCTATAGATTGGGCAACTCTTCTGACAGACGATTCTAGAGGGTGTTCTATCCCCTCTCTTCTGGAACCTAGTGGTGAATGAAATCCTAACTAGTCTGGATGCGGAAGGTTTCAGAGTGATAGCCTATGCGGACGACGTTGCTATAGCAGTTTCAGAAAAACATCTTAACATCCGAAAAGAACTCTTACAAAATGCCTTGTACAGACTAATACTTTGGTCTGATCGGTGTGCACTGGGTGTTAAAAGACCCAAAACCAATTAAGTCTTATTTTCGAGGAGATACAAAATTCCATTTGTCAACCCTCCCTATATAAAAGGAATCCAATTCAAATTCTCAGACGAGGCTAAATAACTGCGTCTTGGCCACTCCGTAACTCTTAGGTATTTAGAATCAATTCCAAAGCACACAGACTACACCATCCCTCAACTGTAATTCGACAGAAACTTAAAGATTTCTATACCTCCCACATTCCTGGAAGACGAGACAATCCATTTCTATACAGGTTGTTCAAAACCAAAGAAGGGGTCGATGGAGGTGTGTACTCTGAACGACTGAAATTAAGTCCCTCATTCCGCCTTCCCAATCATTGTAGCGTGTTCCAGGCGGAATTATCGGCGATAAAATAAGTCTTGTCCTGGCTTAAAGAAAAAGTGATATGAACATCTGATATCCGTATCATAGTCAGGCTGCTATCAAATCACTGGACACTGTCTCTACAAACTCTAGAACAGTCCATAACTGTCGATCATCTCTAATGGAGATGGCACAACAGTTTAATACTCACCTTTGCTGGGTGCTGGGCCATAGAGACATTCCAGGTAACTGTAAGGCAGATGAACTCGCCAGGAACGATACAGTGCAGCCCATCCTCCCACGTTTCGCAAATACTGTCATACTAATCGCTACTTGTATACTGTTGCTAATGCAAGATGCTAAGAAGAAGGCAAACACCAGGTGGAACAACATCAATACGTGTCAGTTCAGGAAAAACATCTGGCCAACACTAGATTTAGAGCGTTCAAGGTGCTTGCTATCTCTTAGCAGATCGCATATAAGCTCGATAAAAGGAGTCATAAGATGTTCAAACGTTAGACATGTGCATTCTATTTATTTATTTATTTATTTATTTATTTATCATCAAGCAGAGAGCTAACTCTTACAGACTAGGATTTACATAATTTTTTTAATTTATTAATAATATAGATAATATTTATATGAATGAGAAAAACAAAAACTCAACAATAATATAATAACAATTAACAAAAATATTAAAGTGAGCACCTTGTTTTGTAGGTTGGCATATCAATTCGCCAATGTAGTTTAAAGATTAAATATCGAGTAAAGTTTCTTTGAACTTTTTCAATTCTATTACAGGAGTTTCTATAAAAAGGATTCCAAACTACACTAGAATACTCCAACACAGATCTTACCAGAGAATTAAAAAGTGACTTAAGAGAATATGGATCTTTGAACTCTCTTGTGTTTCTCTTTAAAAACCCGAGCATTTGATTAGCCTTGTTAACCGTATAGTCAATGTGTGGCAGGAATGAAAGTTTAAAGTCTAAAACGACTCCAAGGTCCTTTTTACATTCAACTCTTTCTAGATTTACATGATTAAGTTCATAATTGAATAGAATAGGGGTAGTATGTCTAAAACACGACATAACTTGACATTTAGAAACATTAAGATGGAGGAAATTAGACTGACACCATTCTGTTAATCTAAGTACATCTTCAAGAAGTAAATGACAATCAGATAGACATTTAATTCCACGATACAACTTAAGGTCATCGGCAAATAAGAGACAAGGAGAAGATACAAAAATTGACGGAATATCATTTATGAATAATAAAAATAACAATGGGCCCAAATGACTTCCTTGAGGAACACCTGATGGGACATAAATATTTTCAGAATAATAGTCTTCAATTTTAACAATTTGAATCCTGTTGGAAAGGTAAGATTTTAACCAGCTCAGAAGTGTAGAGTGAAAACCGAGAGAATACAATTTATGCAGAAGCACCCTGTGGTTAACACGATCGAATGCTTTAGCAAAGTCAGTAAATATAATATCTGTTTGTATATGATCTTCAAATTTATTTATGATGTAATTAGTCATTAGAGACAGATTTGTTGTTGTTGATTTACCAGAAATAAAACCGTGTTGATATTCGGATATATAGTTACGTAATTGAAAAGATAACCTGTTGTAAACAATTTTTTCAAATAGTTTTGGCATTGTAGAAATCTTGCTAATAGGCCGGTAATTGGTAATATCCTGCTTAGATCCAGATTTAAAAACTGGGGTAAGAAATGATAGTTTCCAACTATCCAGAAATTTACCCTCGGATAGAGATGCATTAAAAATGTCCGTAAGTGGTTTAGCCAGTGAACGAGCACATTTATGAAAAATAATAGGTGGAATCCCATCCGGACCCTCCTTTTTACTTGCATCAAGCTCAAGCAACGCTTGTTCTACTTCGGAGACATCCAAAATCATAGAACCTATATCAAATACCTTAGAAACACTTGGTAGTTCCTGGTTTGAAAATAATTCCGAGGAGTAAACGGATTGGAAATATCTAGCAAAAAGGTTACAAATTTTTTGAACATCACTAGTTGTAGAATCATTGAATTTCATGCAGCTTGGATAACCAATGGTCTTACGTTTAGAATTAATAAAGTTCCAGAAACATTTACTGTTATTCCTCATATTACATTCAATCGTAAACATGTAGGAATTATAACAAAATGTGTTTAATATGTCAAATTCGCGTTGAATAGCCTTATATTTAGATCGAAGTTCAAGATTATTATAATTTTGTTTATGTAATTTGAAAGCTTTATTCTTTCTATTTTTAAGATTAATTAATCTCTTATTAAACCATACAGGGTTTGAGCTCAATTTCGAGTATTTACTTGGAATAAATCGATGCATTGCTTCTTTGATGGCTGTCAGTAGATTTTTATTGGCGATTTCTAATTGAATTTTGCTATCAAATAAAAAAACAGAATCCCAATGAAAGTTAAGAAAATACTCATTCATTGCATCAAAGTTTGCTTTGCTGAAATTTGGAACATATGTATTATAAACATTATTTTTTTTAATATAATCATAAAAATGAAAGGTACCTTCTAACGCAACATGGTGTATAGAATTTTGTATAAGCGGCAAATCAGACTTTTCAATAACAATAAAAAATTCTTTATCAACAAAAACCAAGTCAAGAAGTCTTAAATTATCATTTACAAAAGAGTTGATTTGAATTAAGTCAAATTGACTGTAAAAATCTATGATACTTTCTTCAATTTCGGAATTGACATTGTAAGGAACAAAATATTTTTCATCTAAGTCTAGAATCCAATTTATATTTCCTTGATTAAAATCTCCAATACATATAACATGTTGAAAATTATTAAGATTTTCTAAAATATTTTTACAATTATTAAAATGTATATTATACACCTCAAGAGAACTCCTAGGAGGAATGTAGCTTAACATAACAAAAACTTCAATATTATTATTAAATAAAAGTGATACAATTAACTGATCAATATCAATCTTTGCTTCACTGATGTTATTATTAGATAGTAAATTTACTTGTTTACATGATAATGAAGAGCGTATGGCAATCAAAATACCTCCTCCTTTTTCCATACCTGTTAATAAATTACATCTATCTTTCCTAAATACAGTATAGTTACTTAAATCAAATAATTCAGATGTAAATTGATTAGATGTCAACCAAGTTTCAGTTAACATTATTAAATCATATTCAGAAGATGCAAAGATGATGTATAAATAATCTAGTTTAGATCTTATGCCTCCTACATTTTGATAATAAAAAGAAATTTTACTTGGAAATTGTAAGGTTTTTAAAGATGAAGCAGCAACGTTGTCTGGAGCACTTGAATATGATGAAGAATTCTTATAATCTGGGTTGTTGATTAAGCCAACTGAAGTTATGTTACATCTGCCGATTGACGACCACCTTCGTTTTTTGGCCTGTTTACAAATAGTTTTACTTTCACAGACCTAGGCCATATAGTTGCGTCACTAAGTAATTGATTAAGACAGTCTGCAGGAACACTCAGTTTAAAGTTTACAAATCTAATGTCTGATGCAGAAATATCTTTTTTAATTAGTTTATAACACTTGAACATATCTGCAGGTATACAAGTTTTTGTAGAGATATGATTAACTAAATCTTCTGGAAGAGTATTAGAATGGAACCTAGAAACATGAAGCCACTTCTTAGGAAATAAAGCATTAAGAGAACTTGTGCCTGTTCCAGTGAGTTCACGATGTTGATTTTGTTTAGATTTTTGACCATGCAGTACACTTCGATTTGATTGTTTGATTACAATTTCATTTATTTTTTTATTTACTTCCCTATTCTGGTTAGAAGTAGAAGCAGCAGCAGAAAGTAGCATAGCAGAGTTGTTAACAACAAATCGATTGGAATTTTCTCCTTCGCACCTATTAAGAAAATCATCAGCGGCAGTAGTTATATCTTCATTATTCACGACTACGACGACGGCAGCAGCGGCAGAATCCGCAGAATTCAAGAGGACACAAGCGTCCACAGGTTTTTCTCAAAACCCACCTCTGTTTATCAACTCCTACACTCACCTGCCAGCGGTGAACATCGGGTGCTTAGTACCTCAACTGGAGATTGGGTTCCAACCCCAGTGGAAAATTGTTGGGGCAGCAAACGAGACAGGGGAGAAAGGTGTTTACACTAAGGCACCTCTCCTTATCCAGGCGGCAGCGGACGAATTCTCGAGATGGAATCAACTGTGGCGTCTACAGTTCCAGAAAGGTTGAACTACTTAGTGAACACCTTATAGGGCTTCTTCGACATATTCGAAGCCCCGGCCTGTAAGGAGTGGCTCCCCTTCCTTGGGGTTATACTAAGGATCTGGCCCTTCATGTTGGGGGTTAAGCCATCGGGGTGACTTCCTGGCCAAGTAAACAATACCTTTAGTTGCGAAGCACCAATAAGTCTCGGACGGATTCACTGTTGACAAACCACGCAAACGAAATAAGGACAACGAACTTCGGGTCCTTACCTGGAATGTTAGGTCCCTTAACATGCCACGTGCAGCCGAACAATTAGCGGTAGATCTAAACTGCTGCAAAGGAGGTCAATTTGGCTGCGGGCCGAGACATTCGCAGTTCACACATCTCAATATCCACAAGGGGACATGGAAATCTCCTGATCAATCAACCGTGAACCAGATTGACCACATTGCGATCGACGCACGACACTTCTCCAGTATCCAGTATGTCTACGGATATCCTGATCCAAGCCAAAACAAGGGAGTACTGTGAGAAGATTCGACGTTAGACGGCTACAATCGCAAGAGCCTGCCATGTCCTTTTCCGATCGCGTCTCTAATAACCTCTTAAGGAGGCCTATGCTGCCTGCATTAAGCATTGAAAACCAGTGGCAACATTGCCTTGCATCCATCAGAGACGCCGCCTCTGAAATGCTAGGTTTCACACGGCCACCACAGCGAAACCCCTGGTTTGACGACGAATGCCGGCAAGCGCACGCAGCGAAACAAGAGGCATACAAAACGGCGCTGCACAAAAGAACTAGAGCTGCTCGCGAGCTCTACGACCAGAAGAGGAGAGAGGAACACCGGCTTCTTAGACGGAAAAAAAGAGAGCATGAGAAGCGTGCGATCGAGGAGGTAGAGCGATGTTACAACAGTAATGAGGTTCGTAAATTTTACCAAAAGGTTAAAAAAACCTCCCAAGGGTACCAACCCCGAACCGAAGCCTGTAAAGACGATCAAGGGAGCATCGTAGTAGAACCGCAGTCGATGCTGAGAACATGAAAGATCAATTCTCCAAATTATATAACGGCGATGACGAACCGAATTCCGCTGTAAGGGAGATAGAACCACTCAACCTCGGCGACGCAGATCAACAATTCCGCCTACCCGACCTTGACGAAGTGAAGATAGCTATATCTAAACTTAAGTCAAACTGCTGGAGCTGACGGCATCACTGCTGAACTATTCAAAGCAGCAGGCGATGACTTGTTAGGGAGCATGCACCAACTCATCTGCAGAATATGGTCGGAAGAAAGCATGCCCGATGAATGGAATCTCAGCATAGTGTGCCCGATACATAAGAAAGGAGACCCTCTAAACTGCGACAACTACAGAGGCATCAGTCTCCTTAACATTGCGTATAAGATCCTCTCTGCCGTATTATATGACCGTCTGAAGCCATTCGTCAACAACCTGATTGGTCTTTATCAGTGTGGCTTCAGACCAGGAAAGTCCACTATCGACCAAATATTCACAACTCGGTAGATCTTGGAAAAAACCAAGGAGCTTCAAATCGATACCCACCATCTCTTTATCGATTTTAAAGTCGCGTATGACAGCATCTATAGGGAAGAGCTCTACCGAGCACTGTCTAGTTTTGGAATCCCTGTTTAACTTATCCGTTTGTGCAGAATGACGATGGAGAATGCACGCTGCTCTATCAAGGTCGGAAAAGACCTTACCGATGCATTTGATGTCAAAAAAGGTTTTAGACAAGGCGATGCACTGTCATGCGACTTCTTCAACATCGTTCTGGAAAGAATTGTGCAAAACTCAACCGTCAACACTAGAGGCACAATCTTCCAAAAATCCATCCAATTACTCGGATACTCAGATGATATTGACATAATTGGAAGATCAAAGCGTGATGTCAGTGGAGCGTTTTTGAGCATTGCAACGGAAGCGAAGAAGATGTGTTTAGTGGTCAATGAGGGCAAGACCAAGTATATGCTGTCATCAAAAAAGGACATTGAACGACGACATCTTGGACAAAACGTCACCATGGACAGTTATAATTTTGGGGTAGTTAGGGACTTTGTCTACCTAGGCACCGCTATTAATACAGACAACGACACCAGCGCTAAAATCAAACGAAGAATAACTCTTGCAAATCGCTGCTTCTTTGGACTAAGAAGGCAATTGAGAAGTAAAGTCCTCTCTCGAGTATGTAAAATCACCATCTATAAGACACTCACCATCCCGGTTCTCATTTATGACGCTGAGGCTTGGACCCTGTCAAAGAAAGATGAGAGCGTCTTAGGATGCTTCGAGAGAAAAATTCTTCGTGTGATTTTTGGTCCCGTACGCATAGATGGAGAATGGAGGAGAAGATGTAACGATGAACTGTACGGGCCGTACAGCGACACTGACCTAGTTAGCATTAAAGTCCAACGGCTTAAATAACTAGGTCATGTAGAGCGGATGGACATCAACGCTCCAGCCCGGAAGATCTTCGAATCCAATCCTGAGGGACGGCGCAATAGAGGAAGACCGTGACTCAACCAACTTGGCGTACGAAAGTGGAGACAGCTAGCTAGGGTCCGAGCTGGCTGGAGACGCTTGTTGGTTGAGACACAGGTCCGCCCCGGACTGTAGTGCCAGTAATGGGTGTGATGACCGGACACTGTCTAATAGTTAAGGCGTATTCTTAAATGACTTTTGAAGAAGCTGTTTGGACGAGGAAGAGCAGGAAATAGTACTTCACCTTCTCTGTACATGCCATTCTCTAGCCCAAAAATTACCTAGGAGAAAGATCTAAACGAACTAAATCATATTAGCATAATCAGCATGTTTCGTAAGGGCCTCAAAGTGTGGAACCACTTTAGCTTAGGAGGAAGCCGCAAGATTCATGTGGTATCACAATTGGCCATTAAACTATCCTAAGTGTGTCCGATTCCATCATGGACAGCCACTTCAACCTAAACTAACTCACTATTTCTCTGTCATAATAGCTTGCTTTGAGCTGTTCGATGTTGGAAGGTTCGAATAAATAAACAATTTCGTTTTAAACACACATCCAACTTTACTTTGACGTTTGACCTGTCAGCCACCATTGCAATTCAACGTTGTACTCGCGTCTTCAACAGAATCTCTTCATAGTATAAATCCGAAGTATATAGCAAGCTTAAGAAAGATGTGCAGAGAATCGATGTTTTCTGTTTTGGTAAAACAAAAACTTGCCCTACATTTTAATTTGCTGTCTGTTTTATTTATAAGATCAAACATAAACAAAAATAAACTTTTCATTTGCCGTTTTTCCTCAAATCTGACCTTATTTTCATTTCAATTATCCTTGCACTGGCAAGGAGTCAGTCTTGCTCTGAAAAACTTCTCAATACGTTCAACTTTACCCAATACACTTATAGCCATAGCAACTTCACCTACAATCCTACATAAAGCACCCTCCTGGATGCATTAATATTATAGAACTTCACCAAAATATTCTTCGTTAAGCAGATATCTGGTCGTAGGTATTATTTTCATAAAGTTTCTTGGAAATTCATTCAACCTATATATAGAAGCATAAGTAGAACTTTTCTTTCCCAGCACGAAATCCAAACTTTTCACTTACTTGTGGGTTGGAGTGGGTACATAAATCTTTACTTTTCACCAACTTTTCACCATACATACACCATAGTTACCCGCATGTACTCGTAGCTTCTATTACTTCTTTCGATTTTTAAGATTTATCCCCAACCCTACAAAACAAAGTACCTCTACTCCACCTAAGTATATACGAGCATAGTGGAGCACCTTATAAATCAAGCCATAAACAAATAAATTTCTTCCTTAAGTTTTTCTTTTTTGTTATAAGACGTGGTCTATATACGTCGCTCTTCTTTGACCATTTTAATATATACTCTCGAATGGTGAAAGGATATCCTAGATATGCTCGTATAAGGAAAGGAAGAGGAAATGGTGGTGGCGATGTCTTAATGCAACTTTATGTCTATGTCCGATGTTATAAAAATAATCCGCAGCAAGCAACTTGGCTAAGCTGGCGAAAAGTACTTAATAAATCTGGTCGAAGTGCATTTAGCTACACCACTCAAGAAATTACATCGGGAATATTCACTCAAATCGTATATTTTTAAGCTTTTAAGACGCCTCGACTATAATCTCGTTGGATAGAAGTTCTGTTTTTTTTTGTATTTCTTATTCGTTTTCCTTTCTTTTGTTATTTTTAATCATCCATTTCATTTTAATACGAAAATTCTTTTCCTCTGGATAGACTTTGTAATTTGCTCAAAAAAAAGTATTAACAGGATACTCTGAGATCTCTGAGCGCAGCAGTATACTCGTTTTCGTCCTCGAATAGTTGTTGGCAGGGCGCAAAAGAGGTATTTAATTTTGGTCCTTTAGTTCACCAAAGGATTCACACGAAGCGGAAGAATTTGTTTTTTTTAGAATAGTTAACGTGTCCTTTTGCAGAACTGCACTTTTATCCTTACCTGTTTTAAGTTGGCCATGTAAATTGTGATTAAGTGTAATGGAATGGCGAACTTAAAAATACATAGATGAGGATGGTACCGTTTGCAGTTTTTTCTTTGTGTCCTTCTGGGAGTATATGTATTTAATATCCTGTAGATAGAATATTAAGTGTGATTGCTGGAGGCTATGACTGGTGGAAGTCAATTAAAGATCCTTTGTTATGTCCTTTGGGTGAAGTTTAACATTTTACCTGGAGGATATACTTATGAGTCATTTATATCTTCAAATAATTGGCATGGGTCCTATTAAATAATGATTGACCAAAGCTTTAAGGAAATTGCTACTATAGTTTATAAGCAAGGATTTTTATAAGCAATAAGTAAAGCATAAGAACCTTTAAACGGTTGTATTGGTTTCTAGTTACTTAGGAATGTTTAAGTTAGCAGTTACCACAAATTATTAGCATTGAAAATGGCTCACGGGTTGGTTCGGTAAAAATCAAATACTCACAGTATACGCTTATAAAAGGTGTTGGCACATTGGGTCTTGTGATTAAAAAAAAAGCTAAAGCTAAAACTTGGATTTTTAAGTCAAAGCTATATTTTGTGTTATTTAAAACTAGCTTTAGCCAGAAAATTAAAGGACGTCTTTTGTCAAAGCTATTTTAAAATAGCTAAAATTAAATTTAAGTGGGTTTAGCTTGTTTTTCCAGCTTAAGCTGCAAATTGTATGATTAATATAAGTTGGGCTAATAAATATATCAAGATTCCTAGATTCCTGACTAGAAAGCTTTGACTTCTTCTTTTTCTTAACTTCTTAAGTAGCATCTTCTTGACTGTGCGAATTTGACTGAGTTTATACGCGTGCGACAGTCAAAGTTTTATAGAAAACGGTGAGAAATTAGTGATATTTAGGGGATTCTGTTTTACTGATACCTAAGTAGATGATGCTGATATTTTTGGAGATATCTGAGTGGACCTGGAAACCTGCTCAGCGAAAGACATGATTTTGAAGTTGAACGCAATACTACTTGCATATTTTTAAAGTAACATGAGCATCAAAACTATAAAAAAGGCTTGTGTTCATATAAGATTTAAGTCAAGTCGTAAGGAAATCCAATCAGAAAAGTCATAAAAAAAAAACAAAATAAACGTTTCCTGTAGCTTTCACAGCTATCGCTTACATTATGTTGCTAACTCCGAAACTTTAAATTTGTTTGATGAATTCATCAACCGACCGGAAGGGCTTCTTCAGCCTCGAAGTACAAGCTGCATACAAAGTAGCTGAAGAACCAGTTTATGTTTCGCTGGTTTTGATAAAAAAGAATATACGTGAAGGTTCTGGATAAGGTATTAAAGATCAGCTTCAAGCGGCTAACAATGAAACTTTATTGTAGAGAAATGATTTGGCAATCTAAGTAGAGTTTTTTATTTCCAATACAAAATAAATATTGAATTCAGCGGGGTTCCCAATGTTGTCATAAATATTTTAATGACTTATTACCTAACTATCTTAATGCTACTTTATTATTACATAAATAAGATAAGGCAGACTACAACAACAGCGAGATGCGACCCACACTGATAACTTCCCATGGCCTGGGGTGGCTAACCTTATTTTTGGCAAAGGTGATATTGTTGGGGATATTTACCCGCTGCTACGAGTTTTGTTATAAAATTTTATAAAATTTTCCTGTCCGAATTTTTCGGATTACTTAAACAACCCAAAGCCTGCCATTAATAGTGAAAACGATATGAGCGAAACAGCCAAAACGTCAATTGTTGCAGCACAACGTACTTGGCGTTTTAATGGCAAATTCGGACATCCACAATAACGTAACGAATTCCATCTTTAAGGTCTGGAATCGACTGTAGAGCATTGGCATAGACTTTATCTTTTACATGGCACCAAAGAAAAATATCTTAAAGTAATAAGCAACAAGAGACCAGTGACAAATAGTGATCACCTCTTCTAGAAATATCAAGATCAGGGAAAAAGGTCCCTATAGCTATCAAGCCAAGTCTACTTATGTCAAAATGACAGTTGATAATTTGTTCATTCGACTGAAAGCTGAACTTTATTACTCAATGGTGTATTTATTTTCTGCACAATTCTATTTTGTTCACAAGGGTTCCGTGTCAAATTGAAAAAGAAGCTGGGATGCGACCCACACTGATAACTTCCTATTCCGACTGTCTATTTGTCTTCTTTTAAAGTTTGTCAGTTTTCGTGTTGGATTAAAAAAGTTGTCAGTTCAATTATTCTTAAATTACCAACAATATTTTTATATAAAGAAATAGTTTAGTTTGAAAATCTATCTATCTATCTAATCTTCAAAAGATTTTTAGTCTATTTTTGTAGATTTTATTTTTATTATGAACAATCGGGCTGTTCGATTTTTATTAAAAAATCTACTGAATATTGAAAAACAATATTTTCTGTGAAATTTGAGTCGAAAGTAAATTTTTAAAAAGGTTTAGTGTTGCTTTTTGTTGGGTTTTAATTTTTTGTTAGGAAAACTGTCAATTAGATTTTTTTCAAAATTGTACTGTATGCTAACAACAATATTTTTTAAAAGATAAAAGTAGTTTAAAGCCAATATCACAAAGTTTTGAAAAAATATTTGAGTCGAAAATTAATTTTTACAAACTTTTGTAAAATTTTCTTTTAAGTTTCTATTTTTTGTAAGAAAAACTATCAATTCGATTTTTCTAAAAAAATATTACCAGATGTCAAAAAAGTTATTTTTCCCAAAATCTTAGCTGTTGGGACCAACCGGAAAATGAAAGTGTGTTTCGATTTCTTTTCCAATGACCTGATTTGGACAAAATAACAGTTCAATTTGTTCAAAAAGAGTTCCTTGGTCTTCTTAAGAAGTTTTTTTAAATTAAGGTCGCTCAGTGGGACTGTAATGATGGTCAACTGATGTTGAAGTCCTTGAGACTTCCCGATCAAAGTAGTGTCTTTCAAGCCGAGGCTTTGGCAGTTACATACACTGCAAAATAGATCTCAACGATGGCGATATCACGAGCTGCAATAAATCGATTTCTGCTCAACAATCAAAGCGAAGCTTTGGACAAATACTGTATAGACTCAACTACAAATATCCCATTATGAAATGAAATTATTATTTATATATAAAATTCAGTTATACAATAAATAATTACAAGTTTTTTAAGACCTAGTTTTAAAACCGTTGGTCAGATTGACAGAATATGAATTCTGATAGCCAAAACAAACAAAACAATAAAGATAAAAAGTGTGATTAAATAGACTAATAATTTTAAATTAAAGCAATTAATTTTAAACAAGTTTACAAGTTTAAATTTCAATAAAAAGATACAGCAAAAAGAAAAAAAAATCAAATTTAATTAATGTACTAGATAAATTAAAAGCTTTCTGTAAGAATTCTTTTTCTGTAGGCCATTGCGCATTGGAGGAATTTGTAAAGTTTATCCCAGCCTTTTGCTCCATTAAGGGTTTTGATTACATCTTAAGCTTCAAATTGGTCCTTCCCAAAAACTTTTTGACGAATTTCTTGGAATATTGGACAAAATTCTAAAAAGTGTCCGATATTCTCTCTCTCATGGGTATTGCAGAGTTGGCACTCGATAGGCAGGTCTAGTCTGTGAGGTATAAAGTTCAGAGAAAGTATCTCACCACTGGATCGCAGAATTGAAGAAATCATATCCGTTGAGTTCTTGTCGTCGAAATAGTTTGATTCTCCAGGATTACTGCGATGCTTTGGTCTGGTTGATGAAATTTTACCGGTATTATTATTATTATTATTATTATCATCTTTATTTTTTTTCATTTCAAAAATTTACAAACTTAAAACTAAAGATTACAAGCATGGCTCATGGGCCGTCTGCCGGTATATTTTTATAAACTAAACATTTTGTGAGAGAAAGTACAGAAATTTGGTTACATAAAGAAAAAAGCAATGGAAAAAAGAAAAAGAATAATGCCAGACAGAAGAAAAAAAAAATATATATTCGTTTTAATGGTGTAGCTAATTTAATAGATAAATACATTTATTAAAAAAAAAAAATAAAAACAAAATCTGATTCGGGCTTTTAGTTTAGCTAAAACAAAATTATTAAGTTTTTCAAAAACAGCAATCATTTAATTATGGCAATCATGTGTTAAACAATACATAGATCATAAAGTATTTGCATTTAGTTTGGCGAAAACGAAAAAAAAAGAAAGATATCTCAAGGAATTTAATGATTAGCAATTTTTCAAATGCGATTTAGGCTTTTAGTTTAGCTAAAACAAAATTGTAATAGAATTATTATTCTAGTATATATTAATGTACATGTTTCTATATGAAACTGCATCTAATAAAAACTGAATGAGTAGACGCCATCCGTTATCTCCATTCAGAACACCTAGACATTCTTCAAGTGACAGAAAACTCTTGTTAAAATAAAGCCGACGAATTTCCTGCAAGATTGGGCACAATGCAACAAAGTGGAAAATGTTTTCAACTTGATTAAGGTTGCACAAAGTGCAGTTTGGGTTGTTACCAGTTCTGTGCGGTCTGTGATTAAGCTCTAACATCTCCGTGCGTGCTTTAAATATGATGCTCATTTCCATTACAGTAAATTTATCACTAAAGTAATTAGACGACCCCAGTCTAAGGTTAAGTTTACTGTAAATTGATCTCGACACAGACTCCCTCGCCCTATCTAGATAGCTTTGGAATGAGTGATCATCAATGGTAGATATGCAGTCGTAGAAAGCACTTCTCCACGTATCTAAACTATCAACAGATAGAGACAGAGGAAAGTTGTGTGCCGAGGCCAAATCATACCAGTCTTTAAATGGAGTATACCGGCATCTAAAACACACTGATAGGACCCTCTTTTGCAAATTGTTGGCCGGCCTTTGCATTACCCTCAATATATAATCAGCGTTTGCTTTTAAATTCATAATAAATATTGGAGCAAGTCCCGATTCGATATGTATAGCATAATTGGGCGTGTTAGTTGGGAGTCTAAAGATACGCTTGAAAAAATATCTTTGGACAGATTCGATGATACCTTCCCGTAAGAATGTATTAAGCGACACTTTTTTCGAAAATGACTTTTTAATGTGGAACTATACTAGAAGTTAAGCGCCACATTTTGGCCTGGGTTTCGCTGCCCTATCATGTATACAAAAGAAACTAAAGAGGAAATAAAATTGTAACAACCGCCAAGTTTTCTCACTGGAATAATGTTGCTCCCTAAAATTTGTATTATCCGCCATTGAAATTATGCTAAGCGACATTTTTAAAAAGTTTTTTGTCTTAAGCAACCAAACGTCTACACAAAAATTTTGTTAGATGTCGCATAGTTTAACCGAAATTGTCGCTAAGCACACTCTTCCAAATAGAACTTGGTCCTTTTTTGTCGGTTATAACCATCCAGATATGGTTTTCTTTAATTTTGAATATTTTTCTATGAAGTAGGCTTATGCTTTTTTCCCATTTATTTTGTTTTTTTTTTTGTCTGGTCGGTTGTAAGCGTATTTTTGTATGTATGTAAATTCCGTTGCATAGATAGCTGTTGATTTTATTTCAAATATTTGAATGCAGTATGAATTAAACGACACAATTTATTTCAAACCTTTATTTTTTGTGACCATCACAGTGTCTTAAGCGCCATTTACCATTGTATCAAGCGCCAATGTCTTGACCACGAAAATGTACTAAGCGACAAAAACTTCTTATCTGATTAAAATTTCGGTTTTGCAATGATGTCAAGTTTTGTATTCTGAAAATCCCTCTCCAAATCTGTTCCTTCCATTACAATACACAAAAAAATGACTAAATGAGACGTTTTTTTTGTTTCCTGAACAATTTTAAAAATGTCGCTTAATACATTCTTACGGGAAGGTATCGATATCTTCTAATTCTAATTGCTTGTACCCATAGATTTGGTTGCCATAACACAAACAGCTTTTGATAGTTGCTTCAAACACTTTGAACTTAGACGTAGGATCAACAAGTTTGTTATTAAAAAAGTTTGACCACATACAATTTATTGCAGTTTTTGCAACTCTCACCTTATCTTTTATGTGAACACCAAAATTCAGGTTATGAGTTAATGTGTAGCCTAAATATTTAAATTCTTTCACCACTTCTAAGTTGGAACCATTGAGGGTCCAGTTGCGGTCGGTTCTAATGCTACGATGTTGGGACCTAAAGACCATTACCTTCGACTTTGAGGTGTTTATTTGGAGATCCCATTGATCACAAAATTGTTTTAATTTGTTTATTTGAAGCTGAAGTGTGACTGCATTATCAGTTAAGATCACCAAGTCATCGGCGTAGAGCAAAACTTTAATAGACAAATCACCAAAAGTAACACCACCAGGGATATAGTCTTCAATATCAGTGACATGAGGGTTTTTCTGGTTTACGATGACGTTGTCAAAAAAGTACATTGCATCTTCACCAAAATTCCTTTTTACAAATGACAGCTCGTCATTTGTTGATATTTTCAATCCTCGAAGCGAGTCGTGTGAAAATGAAAAATCGTCGATTTTAAGTTTTGCGCCTTTGACTTGAATATTTACATTCGGATTCCTCTTCATCTCCATTAGCTTGCCTTTGATTTCATAAAGTGTTCTCCTCTTCTTTCGGAAAAGTAAAGATTTTTCTCGGTGCACCACAATTCCGGAGTTTTTCAATCTCGGGGCTGCTTCTATAATTTTTTGTGCTGTTTCTCTGTTGTTGAAGTTTAACACCATTATCGTTTTGTTGTTGTAACGATTAACAAATTGTTGTGATTTTTCAAAAGGTAGCTCTGCATTTTCATTCAGGTTGAGAAGGCCAAGACATGTTTGTTTCGCTAGACTATTCATGTCTGTCTTCTCGTCTGACGGTAAATGCATTACAACCGTGTTTTCATGTGATTTTTGGTGTAAAAGTTCGATTTGCTTCTCAAGTGTTTCGCAGTAGTTCTCAACGACAGCTAACCGCTCCGTAAGGCGCTCGTTTTGGGTACGTAAGAGCTGAATTTCAGCGGTGACAGCTAGGACGTCGTCTTTTGTCGCGATATTTTTTAAGTGCTCTACAAAACAGCCGTCGATGATGGACTTCAATTCGTTCGCTTGAGATGCCATTGCGATGTTATTTTCGGTCAACAAAGATACTTTATGAAGTTGAAGTGTGGATTTTTTACTATTTGGCGAATTGTTTAGAGATGTTTCCCCCAATTTTCTCTTTGACTTCATATATCGGTTATTCGCAGAACAAAGAAGAAATGGCTACCCTATGCGATTTATTTAAAAGGTCCTTAATTATCATACCTTGTGGGCAGTTTCAAGATATTCCTCTTTGATGTAATGGTGTTCTGCTTAACCAAAGTTTATAAAGCAGTTTTTTTTTATATTTAACTTTAAAATTACAAAAATATAAATAAATAACTTGAGCACTGCAAGAACACGACTTTACTTCTCTCACTCTCTCACTCTCACCAATACTACCGGTATTTCTTAATCCAAGTTTGTACAAAACTAAGCCGATTTATAATAATACATTTTATTACTCTATTGACCCGCCTTGATGAATTCAATTGAAGTATTTTGATAACGTAATCGAAATGAATCTTGAGCGTGTCGATGAACAACGGTGTCAAACCTGTTTCGATATGAAGCAAGGACTATAGCTTAAAAAAAGAAACGTAATAACTTTTCCACATCTGTTAAGTCCATTGGGAACCCCTTGAGAGCCAAAAGGCCTCTACTACTACGCCTACGTGTCATCGTGTACGGTTTCCGGAGATGTGTTTCAGCTCCCTCCAACTCTTGCCTAGTGACGCTGATTCTGCCTCGACTGTCCTAAGCCATGTGCTTCTCAGTCGTCCAGTTCTTCTTCCTTCTTGTGTGAGCGGATTACACTGCATTGCTTGGCCTGCAATGCAGTCGTTACCTTTTCGAAGCGTATGTCCAATCCATTCCCATTTACGTCTTCGTATTATAGAGTCTATAGGTTCTTGGCCTGTTCTTCTATGAAGGACCTCATTTGATATACTGTTTGCCAGAAAATCCTTGGGATGTTACAAAGACATCTATTTACGAAGGTTTGTAGCTTTCTTTGTTATGGATGAAGTAACCTTCCAAGTGCTGCACCCATAAAGAAGCACATATTCGACATTTGTGCGAAACAGTCGTAGCTTTGTTCTTAAGCTGATAGAGTTATTCCTCTAAAATTTTGACAGCATACCGATAGCCGCTTTTGCTTTGCCGATGCGGCAGATGACGTCTTGTTCGGTTCCGCCTTCGATGGAAACGATACTTCCAAGGTATTGAGAGCTCTCCGCTTTTTCCACTGTTTGCGAGAAAATATTTATTTGAGAGGATGGTCGGGTTCCGAGGTTGATCATTTCTATTTTGCCGGAATTAATTTTCAGCCCCACAACTTCTGATTCTCTCCACACTTGTTGTCATTTGGTGGAGATCCATAATCCTATGAGAGTGTAAGCAGACATCATCCGCGTAATCAAAGTGCTCTTAATAGGATGTCAAAGTCCATTGGATTCTTTCACTACCTGACAGAGCTGAGCGCTTATATTTGTATTTTTGTATTTATTTATTATCATTAAGCATTTTAAAACATAGAGTCTTATTTTTAATACTTATTATGTTCAGATTTAAATTTTATCAAATTAAAAGAGGAATCAAATTAGTATGCTAAATTTACAATTTGCTTGAAGTTAAGAGAAAAATTGTTTTTAGATAAATGGTCATGATGAAAAATTAAATGACATACATTTTTAAATTCTTAGACAAAGTGATTTTTATTTTGGAAACATTTTCAGCATTTGTATAAGTTCTTTAAAGAGTTCTCAAAACGAGTGCTGCTGTGTATCCCTCTCAGGTTAGCAGGCAAGGAATTCCATAGGGCAACAGCGTGTACAAAGAACTGTTGTTTTGAATTTCTGAATTTGAAGGAAGGGACAATTAGAACATTACTTGTTAGTGATACTGGGAACCTAAGCCTTTCGTATAGATATTCAGGAGATCTAGTATGAATAAGTTTAAAAAGAAATGTCAAAGTTTGATAGTTTATGTACACTGAGAAAAATTTCAAACATATTCAGGTTCAAATCAAACTCAAACACATATGATTTGGCATGGAAGCGGTTTCTATTTAATTTTAATAGAAATCTATTAACTCACTATTGAAATTGCTCAAACATTGTTTAGTTTAATTTAACTTTGCTTTCAATTTGGCTTAAACATGTTTCGGTTTATTTTAATTGACTTCGTTTATTGTTCTTTCAAATAGAATTATCTTCTTTTTTTTTTAATATGTTCGTCGTTGAGACGAAACACGTTTTCTGTTTCGAACAAATAGATTCAACGTTAGCTTTTTTTAAACAGATCCTAGTTATTTCAAACATGAATCTTTTCAGTTATTTCTAACTCGTTTTTTTTTAAATTAATATGTTTTATATTTGAAATTATGGTTATAGTTTACGTTCTGAGTGTGAATTTCTGGTAAGAATGTATCTAAAACCAAAATATTAGTATTAACACTCAGTATAGGTGCTAACATTCATACACAAGATTCACACTCGGCTCTTAAACTATTCCATCATTACAAATTAAAAAAAAAACAATTTTTGATTTCAAATTGAACGCAAATACATCATATATGTATATACAAAGAGTACTTACCGAAATTTGTAAAAAGTTTTAAAACGTCAAAAGCTTCAATGAAGCCATGTAAACAATAAAAACACTTTAGTTATTTTTTTTTACAAAACTTTATTTCTAAAATAACATTTTCCATTATTTACAGTATGTACATGTAAAGGAGGGCTAGTAAATTGTAAATTGGTTTACTTACATCTGCTAGACTAAAAGAACTTGCTGATGTTGCTGGCGATTTATAACTGAACATCCAATTAGAGACTTTGGTGCCGATAGAAATTGTTGAATCATCGATATCAAACTGCAAACGTTTCAAAATAATTCATATACAGATTACTTTTCAGTTGTTTTCTAGTATATATCAGTAAATACCTTTTCTTTCTTCCATATGAGAAGTCTTTCTCTAAATTCGGCCCTAGGACCGACTTTTGGAATTAGATCTTTAATATCCTCAGTTGAAAGAAATCTCAGTCTTTCAAGAGTAACTTCGCTTTCTAAAATATATTATAATGAATGAAATGACAAGATTTCTAAACAATTTGTTAAAATTGATATCAAATGACAATCATTATGGTGAATGTAAGAACTTAAACATACCTACCATAGAAAGCTGGAAACAATGAAATTAAGTTCCACTCCTCAAGCAAATCCTTCAATCCTTTGTAGTCTGGGTGCACATCAGAATCTGTCTCAATTACGTACACCGTGTTCAAACAATCCTCCAATGTTATTACTTCTTGATGTATAATTTTTCAATGAAATAATCACATTATACAATGAACCACTAAACTTTAAATAATTACTGAAATTTAACTCACTTTATAAGATCGTCACTTTATAAAAGACACTTAAATTTTAAAAAATACTCAAATTTACTCCGAAAAAGTCGACTTACCCGTACAACAATCTAGATTCATTTGATTATAGTCAATGGATTTTAAGAATAACGCCAAAAAGCATAAGACAATTACAGTTATCCTTTTACTTCGTTTGAGTTCTATTTAAATAGATTCGAGTTTAAATGTAACATTTTTCTACTCATTTTGTTCTTTCGTAAATATTTTGACTTCGTTCGTGTTTGAGCTAAACTCGTTCACGATTATTTTATGGTTAATTTTTACGATCTTTTTTCGTTTGAGTTAATAGATTCATAAGTATGTTTCTTTTTCCTCCGTTTGAGTTAGATTCAAATAGATTTAAGTTTGACTTATAACATTTCATAATTTGTTTCTTCTGTAAATATTTAAACTGCGTATATGTTCAAGACAAACTCGTTCATTTTTAAATACTTTTAAATAAGAAAAATGAAAAACAGGCTTTATAAAAATCAAACACGAATTATTTTGATTTAAACCGACTTTATATTAAAAAATAGTTTTTCCAAATCTAAACAGATTCTAATTAGGTTTGAATAGAATTTTGTTTGCATTATTTAAACATATAGTCAAATATGCTTCTGTTTAAAAAAATCATGGTTGAGTTTTTCTCAGTGTAGTTGTTGAAGGTCATGTTGAAAACACTACTTGCTTGCATCGAAACATGATCGAACCGTCGCAAGTCATAAATAAAGCGAACAACATTATTAAACGCGACTTGAAGTTTTCGTTTATTAGCGCTGTCAAGTGCACAGGAAATGGGACTGCCATAGAAAAGTATTGG